>NW_017804664.1:983233-986041 GCF_001625305.1 Branchiostoma belcheri | reverse complement strand
CTTAACAAAATTAGGGAGAGAATATGGGACAAAAAAATGGTATGGCACCCAGGCTAATGAAAAACTGAAATGAAATCACTTTTTAATCATTATGGAATCGTTTTTGTCAGCCCTGTGTCAAATGAGGCTACAGAGGAATTACCTAACCACAGTAGCAGGCTTCAAGAATGACTTACATAGTGACGGCACATCAAACAATGGACAATGTGAGGCTCCAGTTATTAAGAAAATATAAATTATAATAATTGTTTTTGATGTTTTGCATTGTGGGTTTGGGACTTTGGGTGTTTATTGACTGGACAGAGTAGGTTGACAATAGGTGGGTGGGAGGGATGATTGGCAGGCAGAATGACAGGTCAAAACATCAGGCGTAAGAAATGGGGTGAGCTTGAGAGTATGTCTAGGTAGACAGCACATGGGTGAGGGAAGAATGACAGACAGAATGCCAAGAGGTCAAAACATCAGGTACAGGAAAAGGGTTGAGCTTGAGAATATATACCGGTAGGTAGACAGCACATGGGTGAGGGAAGATTGATAGGCAGAATAATAGGCAGTCAAAAGATGAGATTCAGACACTATGGAAATGGGGTAAACCTATATGTCACAAAATCTTGGATCTGTATCTAAAGTTAAACCTGTGGAGCTGTACCAAAATTTGTTTACTCTAGGTACATATAGTGCTGTGTTGTGTACGGATTACCGGTTCACTGGACTGGTTCCAGACTGGTAAAAATGTTTAGGTTCAAGTCCAAAAAACCTAAAAGAACCAATTCCGGACATATTAAAAAAAAAAAACCTGTCACATACCCCTTTCTTTCCAAACCACCTAGTAAAACCTTCCATAGATTGCAAGATCTGCTGCAAAATGAAGAAAACATTGCCATCAGGCATCGTCAAGTACCGGCCTCCATGTTATGTGGCTACAGTTTTACCCAGACAACATTGCAAGGTTGCCAACATGCAAATTTGTATATGCCATGGGTTTAGGTCCGGACTTACAAGTCCGAAACTGAACCTAAACCACTGGACTTGAATCCGGACCTGAACCTAAATCTGGGTTCAGATACACAGCACTAGGTACATATACATAGCTCTATTAGAATTCCATACAAGTAAAATGTGTGCTTGTATGTTCAAGTGTTATATATTATAGTAATAGAATAGAATAGATTAGCAATTACCATGTTTCTTATTTATGTAAGGCACATCCACTCTTTACCCTGTACACCAACGTTTTATTAGTTTTAAAGTAGATATACATGTAGAGTACGTTAAATAAGCAGACCATATACGTAGAACCCCATGTTAGCATATACATTTTGTAGTTTTAAATCACCACATTCTGTATTCCTGTTTTTGTCAATGTCTGTTTGCAATTAGCCCTTGGGCCACACCAATTTAAGTTCTTGGTTAACGGATTTGCCCGCTTCATTTTTTTTTCTGATTTGCAAATAAAAATAAAAATTCAGAATCAAGTGCAAAATGCTCATATTTTGCCCTGAACAGTTGAAAACAGTCTTTTTCTTCCTAGTTGTTACAGTTATTCCATCTTTCAATGCAGTGGTATCATAAAAAGCTCAAAATTTTGAACCAGCCTGGTGTGTTGACTTCATGGCTCCTATTGTACCATTTTGGGCCATAATACGATGCTTACTTAGGCCTGTTATTATTTTTTTCGCCTGCCCACTCCATTATTTTTCTTTAAAAATCCGTTAACCAAGAAATCAAATTGGTGTGGCCTTTGGCATGAACTTCATTATATATTTTCTTGTCATTCCTGCTACACCAGATGTCACAGCTACAGTCCCAGGCCAGCCTGCAGAAGCCCGTGTGATGACAGTAGCCATTGTAGGAGCACCTAACTCTGGCAAGTCTACCCTCACCAACAGACTCATGGGCAGAAGGGTAGGTTCTATTCTTCGCTTTCAGGGCTCGAAATTCAGGAATAGGTGCACTGCTACACCCAAGCTGAAAAAAATATTTTAGGTCCACCTGTTATGTACTAGTAAGATAAGATAAGTAGAATGTCAGCAAAAACTATAAATATGTTTTATTTCAAGAAAAGTACTCTAAGTATAACTTAAACTGTGAGTATAACAATGATTACATTATTTTTTCTGACACTCAGATGTTAAGAATATGCTGTAACTATTACACATTTAACATCTTTACATACGTTAAACCTATGAAAATATTTGGGTGCACTGGTAAAAAATCCTGGACACCTAGCTAAAGCTAGGCCTAGCTAAAATCCTGGACACCTAGCTAAAGCTAGGCCTAGCTAAAATCCTGGACACCTAGCTAAAGCTTGGCCTAGCTAAAATCCTGGACACCTAGCTAAAACTAGGCCTAGCTAAAGTCCTGGACACCTAGCTAAAGCTAGGCCTAGCTAAAATCCTGGACACCTAGCTAAAGTTAGGCCTAGTTAAAAGCCTGGACACCTAGCTAAAGCTAGGCCTAGCTAAAATCCTGGACACCTAGCTAAAGCTAGGCCTAGCTAAAATCCTGGAAACCTAGCTAAAGCTAGGCCTAGCTTAAATCCTAACTTCTATCCATAGGATGTCCCTAACCAAAGCTTAGGTAGTCACTTTTACAATTAGTGCACAAATAGGTCTAAAGTACTAGTACCTTTCCTAAAGACAGGTCACTGGAGCCTGCCAGGGATTCGAACCCAGAACCTTCTGATTCTGATGAGTCAAAAATCCTAATCACAGGATCATCTTGCCAACTAATACCACAAGACCAAATTGATATAGGCCTGCTTTACACATAACTTTTTCAAGGCGACTAGAACTCAAGACGACTTGC
>NW_017804664.1:943579-983213 GCF_001625305.1 Branchiostoma belcheri | reverse complement strand
GCCAAAGGCCACGTAAGCGCTGCGCGTCAGCGCTGCGCGGGGGGAGAGCACGAGAGGGGGGAAGCCCCCCTCTCGTTGGGGGGGTTTGGGGGGCCGTCCCCAGAAAATTTTTAAAATTGAGAGTCTCTCTGGTGTATTTTAGAGTCATTTCTGAGCAAATAACCAACGAAGTAATACTGATGTTTTCAGTACATTCATGTGCCTGTCGGTACATTTTACGACTAAGAAAATAGAATATTGAAAATGCATCTATGTTTTGGACAACTAAATTTAAAGGGGCAAATAAAGAGTTCGCGATGCATCTAAGTTAGCGAAAAAAAAGAACCAAATACAAAAGGAAATGCCGCCTCTTTATAGACCGGATCACTTAAATCATTTTCCGATCGCGGGGAACGCGCGGTCACAACCGATCGCAGCACTCAAATACACTAACGGATAACATGTGACAACATGTGAAGTAACGGCCATGGCGACGGAGCGCCGCGCACGTGTTTACCATTTTTAAGAGTTCACAAAATTTTTAGGACAATACTAAATTCTGGAGCGCCGGGTGTCAGCGGAAGACACACATTAAATGGGGCCATCTTGTATGCTGTAACCTGGCCGGACCACGGAGAAGTTAGCTCGGCGTAGCTACATGTAGTTTATAAAAATTCGATTGCGGAGGAGTGACCCTGTGCTACCGAATTTAAAATTTGATGCAAACCAAAACAAGAACGAGGGGCTACTGGGGCTTACTATTCTGAACGGGAACGAGCGAAAAGGTTTTGAAAAAATATATCGTAAACTACTTCTTATGTCACAAAATCAAAGGTGGAAAGCTTCTCGTCGCTGGGACATTCCCACGTGTTACCAAGACGACGGCACGTCCTGATCAGACAGAGCGGCGTCACGCCCTCAGCACAGGCATTGGCCCCGCCCACCGGGCGGGCGGCAAAAGATTTCAAAGGCCCAAATATTGTAGCAAACCGTGCCGTGTACATATACCCCGCATTTTCACTTCGTACCGCTGGCTGGTATAGTCCCGCTCCAAATTAATTTTCCTGCAGCATTTCTTAGGATTTAAAGAGATTTCGTGATACGAAATGAAAAGATTTCTGTCAACTGAATCTTTGTAACGGCATGCATTACATGGATATAATCTTTGTTAAAGATTTCTGTGTTAACTAGAGCCGAAAGTGCATTAGAACTGGCCATCAGTTGAGGCACAATTACCATGTTTGTTTGTTTGTTTGTTTTTATTTATTTAACCAGGGGGATACATATCGCCCGTGGGGCGCTTTTCAATGAGCCCTGGGCCTGGGGAAGACCCCAAACAAAAACATCAAGCTCAAACTAATACAAATAATCAACAAAAGTAACTTATAAAGTTACAAAAGTTACTAAATAATACATGTTATATTCATGTTACGTTACACGACGACCAAGAACGTTCACGGCTTGCAGACCATTTTAAATCTTACCAACCCTCTTAGAATTGCGTTTACTCTTACGGGGATATTTATTTTCTTTGCACTCGGGACGTGAGTGGCCCAGTACATTTTCTTACCGTGCGCCGAGTCTTGTTTTACTGCAACGTCGTGTTAATATCGACGATAGATGGGAGGCACAAAGGCTAGGGATTCACACAGGGATTCACAGTAGTTAACAAGTAATCGAGTCTAGGCGTGGTGGGGCGTGCCCGCTAATAGTGTAAAATCTGGATTATTAACACGTGCGCGGCGCTCCGTCGCCCCGGCCATGTACTTCTACAGTCCGTGACGTATCCGGGAAGAACTGGTCGTAACCATAGGCTTCCTTTCTATTCTTTGTGTTATTTTTTTTTCTGCGATTTTGTGTTTGGCCAGTCGTCTAAATTTTTTTTGCCCGGTCGAACGGGGGGGCGCGCGCCGGGTGCGCCCCCCCTCTGGATCCGCGGGTGACTTGAGCTAGTTGACTTGAGCGAAAATTTCCCTGTGTAAAGAGAAATAATTCAACTCAAGTCGCATTCTAATAAAGACGACTTGAGTCGTATCCAAACCAGACTTAAGTTGGCCAGCGGGGTGCCGAGTCCGCTAACTTTGCGTGTGTAAACGGGCGAAGTCGACTTGAGCATCTCTGCGTAGTAGTCAGACAAGTCCGAGCCACCGAGTTGACTTGTGGGGAGGGTGGCACAGCGGGAGTGCCAAGTCGCTTTGTGGCCCTGTGTGTAAACAGAAATTTTTCAAGTTGACTTCGCTGAGTCGACTTAGAAATGGTGTGTGTAAAGTGGGCCATAGTTATTCCACAAACACTAAGTAGAAGGTACTACGTTTATCATATAGTATGGTGGCTTCCTTAGTAAAAACTCAAGGTTCTTCTTTAGCACATTAGACATCTGAGTGTGTGACATCTCTGATTTCTTCTTTTCCCTTTGTTCAGGTATGCCCCGTCTCCAAGAAAGTCCACACTACCAGGAGAAAAACTCTGGCCGTCTTGACTGAGGGGAACACTCAAGTGGTGTGTATTCTACTGAATTGTATTTTAGATCTTTCTGGTGACAAAACTTAAAAAGCTGCAGTTTCAAAATCTTTTTATCCTAATATCCAAATATTTTGTTTAAGCATTTTCAGTGTTTTCCTGATGTTTAGCATTTAGTTTTTTGTGTCTGTTGTTTGTTAATTCTCATAATAATATTTTTTTACATACATGATGTATTTTTGTCCCATTTAGGTTTTCTTGGATACTCCAGGATTTACAAATACAAGCAAAGCTGGAAGGTGGGCATTTTTGGTGTCTCTTTATGTTTAAATGTGTTACCACTGAGTTATTTCCACATGGTAGATACTGACAGGAAGGTAGCTCAAAGGTCCCAGAAAAGGTTATCTCATTTTCTGTCTTCAGTTGTCTTCTATAATCATGTTAGTTTTGGGGAGCTACAGGAAAAAAACATTTTTTTAAAGATATTTTTCACTTATTCTGTCTTAAAAGACAGAATGAGTGAAAAATATACAATTAAGAATGAAAAAAAAACTTCTAACAACTCTTGATATATTTTATAGAGGTGTAAAATTATTGATATGTTCTAAGTCTTCCCTTATTAAATAGTTACAGACCTATTGGTAGCAATTCTCTACTTGTGTTCCACCCTGCATTACTAGAAATCTCATTTACATGTATTTAGTTTCATCTTGAAAAGGGTTGTATGTACCCTTTTTGTATGTGAATAGCTTCATCATATTGGGAAGTCACTGAATAAGAAGAATTCATTTTACTGGTGTTTTATTCAGTCAATGTTTCGGTGACCGTCTGTCACCTTCCTTATATAACTATTATAAGCAGCGATACCTATGCTGTACAATGTGAACCAGTCAGAGTCTCCCTGAGGAAGGTGACAGATGATCACTAAAACATTGGCTGAATAAAACATTTGTGTAAAAAAAAAATTTGATTCAATAGTTTGAGTTTATACAATTTTTCTCATCTCCTTTTCTTGTTGGTTGAAAGTGTGAGGCCAGCAGATGTGTATACAATGTCATGTATGTGTCATAATATTACAAATTGATGTAAGTTAACCTTTAGCTTGCTTATTTGGCAGTTTGGCACCATATTTTGCACTTGTTACAGGGTAATACAGCAGGGAGAAGGTTAACTTAATTTCTTATTTCCTTCAGGCATCATCTAGAAAACACCCTGGTGAGAGACCCAAAATCCAGCATGTTGGAGGCAGACTTGAGTAGGTGGTCTTTTGGTCTCATAAGCTAGTTATTCTGCACCTAGTGCTGTGTACCGGTTTGCTAGACTGGTTCCGGACTTTTAAAAATGTTTAGGTTCAAGTCCAAAAAAACTTAAAAGTCAAGAACCAATTCCAGACTTTTTAACAAAAAAAATGTCACATACCCCTTTCTTCCCAAACTACCTAAAATCTTCCATAGATTGAAAAATCTGTGCTGCAAAATGAAGAAAACATTGCCATCGGGCATCGTCGAGTGTCAGCCTCCATTTTATGTGGCCACAGTTTTGCCCATACAATATTGCAAGGTTGCCAACATGCAATTTTGTATATGTCATGGGTTTAGGTCCAGACCTATGAGTCTGGAACTGAACCTAAGCCTCTGGACTTGAATTCGAACCTGAACCTAAATGTGGGTTTAAGTACACAACCCTAACTGCAGTCTATTAGACTTTAATACTGCAAATCCAATAAAAACATGTTGGTGAGACACTCTGGAAAACACCTTGGTGAGAGACCCAAAACCCAGCATGTTGGAGTCAGACAGTCCCTGTGTGTAAACCATCATTTTGCCCAGTGTAAACCGGGCCTTAGAAAATGTTAAGATTTAGCCTCCGTAGCAGGCTTATAGAACTGGGTGTTTGGTGGTCTTCGGCTGTTTTCTGATTAGCCTAGTTCTAAAAACAGGGGTATGTCAACCAGGCCGGCTATATATGTTGTCTATATGCAATCTGAAAATAGCGCATAAGAGGTCCCAAAGACCCTGAAGACCCCCAAAACCTCCAGTTTTTGGCATGCTATGGAGGCTAGTTAAGAGTATCTACCCCAGGAGCATAGGCCAGATACATTAGATATTAGTTATGTTAAGGTATGGAAATGTTGTTTTAAGTGGTTAAGCCATAGGTTTGTCTGTATGTTTGTTCCAATTGCTTCCACTGCAGAGGATATCTATTTCAGCACCAAGGACAGAGACATGGTAAGGTGCTATTAATGAAGTATTTTTTAAAATTCAAAGACAGGCAATGAATAGATCAAGAAATTTACCAAAACAGAGGTATTTTACAGAGGTATAATAAGATTTTCATTTTTTTCTTGTTTTTCCAGTTGCAGTTATGGTGGACCCTACAGAGAGGAATTCTCAGAAGAAGTTGAAGTGGGATCTTCGTAAAGCTCTGTACACCTTACCTAAACCCATACCAACTGTACTCATCCTAAATAAGGTAAAGCTCTGTACACCTTACCTAAACCCATACCAACTGTACTCATACTAAATAAGGTAAAGCTCTGTACACCTTACCTAAACCCATACCGACTGTACTCATCCTAAATAAGGTAAAGCTCTGTACACCTTACCTAAACCCATACCAACTGTACTTATACTAAATAAGGTAAAGCTCTGTACACCTTACCTAAACCCATACCGACTGTACTCATATTAAATAACATGAAAGTTCATCTGTGTTGGTAGTTACATGTTTAAAGTTAAAACTTTTGATCCAACACAAAAATTCTCTCACCTAGAGCTTTCAACCAGTCACTCTGGTCTTCCTCAGTAGACTGACCCATCACCCTACATTGAACCGCGACGGGGGCCGACATCGTCTACCAGATACCTTTGACCAAGTGTTGACGTCACACTTCAAAGAAGCCACGTGACAAGCTTCACTGGGTCAGTCTACTGAGGAAGACCAGAGTGACTGGTTGAAAGCTCTAGTCTAGGTGAGAGAATTTTTGTGTTGGATCAAAAGTTTTAACTTTAAACATATTAAATAAGGTAACACTGTTCTATATCTATAATTTTACCTTTGCCAAGTAGGTTATGTTTTTGCGGAATGTATTTAGTGCTGTGTACCTAAACCCACATTTAGGTTCAGATCCGGATTTAAGTCCAGAGGTTTAGGTTCAGTTCCAGACTCGTAAGTCCAGACCTAAACCCATGGCATGTACAAAATTGCTTGTTGGCAACCTTGTAATCTTGTATGGGCAAAACTGTGGCCACATAACATGGAGGCTGACACTTGACGATGCCCGATGGCAATGTTTTCTTCATTTTGCATCACAAATTTTGCAATCTATGGCGGGTTTAGGTGGTTTGGAAAAAAAAAGGGGTATGTGACATGTTTTTTTTGTAATAAGTCTGCAATCGATCGGTTTTTGACTTTTTTTTTCACTTGAACCTAAACATTTTTACAAATCCGGAACCGGTCCAGTGAACCGGTACACAGCACTAATCTGTATGTGTCTGTCAACACGATAAGCAGAGAAGGCTTAGATGTTTTGGTATTTGGTTGATGGGTAGACCTTGATAAGACCTCAAAATGAGGTCTTGATTTTTGGCCACCTGTTGGATTGTAATGGTACTGCAGCAGAACTTCTGGTTTTGATATCTCATGACTTGGACATGCTATCATTATGAATTTTGGGTGGTAAATAGCTATACAGTATTGTGCTCAGGAATAAGTGACATGAAGTCCCTAGCAGCTTGCACTGAAACTGCAGGGGATATCAAAGGAGAATAACTAAAAAAATGGTGGATTGACATGATTTTTGCTATGTACATGTACATAAGTTATTCAAATTAGGTTAATTTAGTGCTCAAGTTTTAACCAATAAAAGTAGCTGTTACACTGACAACATTACAGTAAGAACTTTTCCCATTGGCTGTTGTATTAAAATCAGGGCTCGAATTCCTTTTTTGCAAATAGGTGCACTGGTGCACCCAACCTAAAAAAATTGGATGACAAAAATTTTTTTTGGGTGCACTATATGAGATAAAATAATGTCTGCAAAATTAATTGTGTTTCATTTCTAAAGAAAAGTACTAACTTAAAGTTTAACAAAGTATTTTGAGACTTACATGTTAAAAATATGCTATACACAACTAATACATTTAACAACTTCACATATGTCAACTGACAAAAATATTTGGGTGCACTGGTGCACCCAAAGAAGAAAAAAATTGGGTGCACAGCTCCAAAATTAAGGTGCACTAAGGTGCACATGCACCCAGTATTTTGAGCCCTGAAAATTAATTATATTTTACTCATTTGTCATTTCAGACTGACTTGATGAGACACAAAACGAAGCTACTGGACATCTCGGCCAAACTCACTTCAGGGGTCATCGGAGGAAAAGCCATACAAACTAAAGATTCAAAAAAGAGACCCACGACTGAACTAAGTCCACTAGAAGCTGCACTGATGCAAGCACGAGAAAAGAAAGCCCTCGATGCAACAAAAGAAAAACTTATCAAAACAGACGCAGAAGAAAGACTAAGAGTTGAAAATATGACAGACTTTGCAACTGGAGAAGCAAAAGAGTTGTCATCTGTGAGAAATTTTGAAGACATCTCTTTGGAAGAAATTGCGGAAGGGCCATCGCAAAGGCAAGAGAGTGAAAAATCAACAGAAACACATGAACTAGATAGACACAAACAGTTGCAACAGACACACCTACAAGACTCAAAGATGACATATGATTCAGATGACATTGTGAAAGATGCTTTGGATGACACTACTGAAGAAGAGACAAAGATGGGACTTGGGTATGACGTAGATGCCTGGGACAAGATAGTGGAGGAAAGAGACAAGACTCTGAAACGGTAGGAATCTGCAGTTGATATACAATATAATTTTACATGTTCTTGTAGGTCTGTTTATGTTTATTATAATTTGCAATAATACAGCATCTTCCAAATGTGCTTTTGTTTTAAACTCTTCTCCTTGTTGTCCCCATATACAGAGATTTTGTTTTCTTTGTGTCTGTTTTCATGTTTGCTAGTGTTTCTAGTAGTTATTTCCACATGCTACTACAGTGCTTGAAATACTGAGTGCATGTAGTGCATCCGAAATTGGAGCTGTGCCCCAAGTTTTTTCTGTGGATGCACCAGTGCACCCAAATATTTCTGTAGGTATTTTGTACGTCATATCAAATGTATAATAGTATGCAGGATATTTTTGGAGTAATTTAGTGTCAGAAAGTACTTGAATGTTTAAGATTTTGAAGTTAGCTCCCATTTCAGATTCAAGCTCATACTAGGAGCAGTAAGATCTGTTATTTGGACAAATGGTTTTTGTTTTACATGGTGCACCCAACAATTTTTTTAGGTTGGGTGCACCTATTTCCAAAAATGAATTTCGAGCCCTGCATGCAAATCATTACTTTCGCCAAGAAGATTATGTTTTCAGAGGCGTTCATGTGTGTCTCTGTCTTTCTGTCTGTGTGTCTGTGGACACGATAACTCGAGAAGGCTTAAATGGATTGTCTTCATACTTGGTAGGTGGGTAGGTCTTGATGAGACCTAGAATATCTAGTAGAAATGATTAGATTTTGGGCCCCCTGGTGGCTTGTTGTGGTACTGCAGCAGAACTTCTGGTTTTGATATCTCATGATGCACGAAATTTGGATGGTACTAGGTAGCTCATGTGCTGGGGAAGAAGTGACGTGAGTTTGGGCCCCCTAGCGGCTTGCTAAGGAACTGCAGGGATATCTGTTTGAAAATATTCAAAAGGGGATATCTCAAGAACCGGTTGACGGATCATCATGATTTTTGGTGTGTACATTTGTAGGTAGCTTACGTGATATAATATACATGTAGTTATGTGACAATTATGAAAATATTTTTTGTTTATGGTTCTTTTCACCAGACAGAAGAACAAGAATCCTGAGAGGACAGCCTTACACCAGGAGATAGCTAAACAGTCCGGCTGGCCAGGGTTTCAGCAGGTCTTCATGATGTCTGCTAAGGAAGGTCACGGGGTGGACAAGTTCAAGGTCAGAACATTCTCAACTCAAGAAGGCCACTTTGACCTTGAATCTGACTTCATATTATTCTTTTTTTAAAAGCTTAAAGAATAATATGAAGTCAGATCCAACGGACGCTGACCACTAAAATTTAGTCTGGGAAAACTAAAAAGATACTTTGGGACATTTTGAGGAGAATAGAAAAATAATGAACATCAGAATGTCAGCCCTTCCTTTGTTTATCAGGAACCCGGCTTTTGGATCCTGAAAAATCCCCCCAAATTTCCTGTCTACTCTGCAATTACAGTGTGCCTGGGAGTGAACTATAGTTGACTTTAAGTTGAAGTCATACTTAAAAAAAACAGGTTGGGACAGTTCATCCTCACTTCAGGACAATTAAAATTAATTTTGGGGGACAATGCTGGGACAATAGGAAGAAAAGTTATTTTCGAGGCCTGAGCATGCATAGTCCAGTGATATTAGTGACCCTGCCTCAGGATCGCTAGGACATGCACACTACTGTACTGGGCCATTAAGCTGTGGTCCACTGTTTATTGTACTTTTTTGAAAGATCTCTGGGAACTTCTGTGGTGCAATAAACCTGCTAATACTGTACAGTACCATTTCAAACATTTCAAACATGTCACACATTTAAGGTAATACGAGAGGAAAAAATAAATAGTAAGTAAGGACGTCCACTGTTTATTGTACTTTTTTGAAAGATCTCTGGGAACTTCTGTGGTGCAATAAACCTGCTAATACTGTACAGTACCATTTCAAACATTTCAAACATGTCACACATTTAAGGTAATACGAGAGGAAAAATAAATAGTAAGTAAGGACCTCTTTTGAGTGACAGTCTCAAAACCTTTTGTTTTCATCTGATAATCTTCAATGTTATTTTTTCCCTTCTTAGGATTATCTACTGTCCATGGCTAAGCCTGGAGACTGGTGTTACTCCCCAGACTTCCTAACTGTCCTTTTTTCACTTCCACAGGACTATCTACTGTCCATGGCTAAGCCTGGAGACTGGTGTTACTCCCCAGACTTCCTAACTGTTCTTTTGTCACTCCCACAGGACTATCTACTGTCCATGGCTAAGCCTGGAGACTGGTGTTACTCCCCAGACTTCCTAACTGTTCTTTTTTCACTTCCACAGGACTATCTACTGTCCATGGCTAAGCCTGGAGACTGGTGTTACTCCCCAGACTTCCTAACTGTTCTTTTTTCACTCCCACAGGATTATCTACTGTCCATGGCTAAGCCTGGAGACTGGTTTTACCCCCCAGAGTTCCTGACAGATCAGAGTGAACATGAGATTGCCTACCATGCCATCAGAGAGAAACTGTTGGAGTATCTACCTCAGGAAGTGCCTTACAACATAGAACAGGTCAGACATATTTACCTTAAACTTGACAATGTGCTATCAAAATATACTGACAAAGTCCCTGTTCATATGAAGTCAGTGAAGGCGCTCAACATGTGGTTTACCCCGAAGCCGGTTTTAAGTGGCTCCATCTGAACGCTCCAAATCACATTGAAAGAGCCTCGATCCCAAACCACTTCTAGAGGTGGTTTTGAATCGGTTTTCCCGCATCGCGATTTGCATCTGAATACAATGTGATTTCAATGTGACCTCTGGCGGGACCACGTCGGCATTCGGCCGAGATACGCTGGGAGGGGGGCACCAGCAAGCAGGTCATTGACCTCTGACATAAATAACACGATACCTTGCGTGTTTTCATCAAACAACAATGAATGCAGTTTCAGAGAATCGTGATTGGACACGGTTTGAAAGGAATATATGGCACGTTGACCAGATGTAAGGAATGCGAGTTACCTGAATCGCGGTTCAGGTGGTTTCATATGAACAAGGCTAAACTCTTGGCATAAAAAATTAAAATGCAGTAGCCCATGTCCCTCTCCTTGGTGCTGAAATAGCTATCTCCTTGAAGAACTGCTATATTAGGCCATGTTGATTTGATTATATCCTCTGAGAACCCCAAAACTGATGCGAGCGTGTGAATAAAAAGAAGTTTGGCCAAAAAAGTTTCCTTCATTATGAAATAAAGGTTGTTCAACCTACGTGGTCATAAAGGTTAAACATATGACTAAACACACAGAGTATGGTATGGCGAATAATATTAATAGACTCTTCATTTTAATTTCTTCACATTTCCTGAATTGATTTTGGCATTCTATGACATACTAATAGTAAGTATGATCATTTTCCAATCCTTTTTTTTTTACAACATATGACATATATTGGCTCATTTTGTACGATTTACAGTATGGTCAAAACTTTTTTGTGGAAGCAAAAGAAGTACATCCCTCTCTCAGCTACCTACACACCAAAAATTATGAAAATATGTTGTTCCTATCTGGCTTTTAAACATTTCGCCAGAAAGTTCCAGAACAATCTGCTAGGGGGACCAAACTCACATCACATATTCCTGACAGGAAAAGCAATCTGTCACCAAAACATCTAGACCATAGCATGTTCAGGACAAAAGATCATACAAAAACCGGAAGTTCGGCTGCAGTACCAAGGTCATCCACCAGGAGGCCCATATTTGACCTTGACCTTTGTCTTCCTAAGACTTACCATTACCAACATACCAAATATCATCATAATCCATAAAGGCGTTATGAAGTTATGCTGACTACAAATGTGCGGAAACACACACAGACAGACACACAGACAGACAGACACACAGACAGACGCGCCAAAAACAATACCTCCATTTTTCAAGGAGGTAATTAATGTGTGCGGATGTCATTTCATATAATCAAATCAACATGGCCTAAAGAAAAATTTAAATGTGCATAATGCATCCTGTATATGGACATCAGGGCTTGAAATCCTATACTTCAGGGTGATGGCTATTTCAGCACTAAGGACAGGGAAACAGTGTGTACTGAACTAACTTCCTAGAGTTTGTTGGTACTTTTTGATACACATTTCTTGAGGTTCAATGTGATAAAAAAAGAACTATAATTGTTACATGGCAATATGGTAGAAGTATATTTAATGAATTACTAAATATTTTAATTGTTTTATCTTATAAAAAAGTCACCATATTTTATTGACATTAGTGTTGTATGCAGCACTGTACATGGCCCAGTGCAGGTTAGGTACAGGTAGAAATCAGAAATACCTGCACAGCTCCAATTTTACCTGCACTAACCTACATATACCCAGTACATGGACCAATACAGGTAAGGTGCAGGTAGACATCAGAAATACCTGCACAGCTCCAATTTTACCTGCACTAACCTGCATATCCCCAGTACATGGACCAGTGCAGGTTAGGTGCAGGTAGAAATCAGAAATACCTGCATAGCTCCAATTTTACCTGCACTAACCTGCATGTACCCAGTACATGGCCCAGTGCAGGTTAGGTACAGGTAGGCCTCAGAAATACCTGCACAGCTCCAATTTTACCTGCACTAACCTACATATACCCAGTACATGACCCAGTGCAGGTTAGGTGCAGGTAGACATCAGAAATACCTGCACAGCTCCAATTTTACCTGCACTAACCTACATATACCCAGTACATGGACCAGTGCAGGTTAGGTGCAGGTAGAAATCAGAAATACCTGCACAGCTCCAATTTTACCTGCACTAACCTGCATGTACCCAGTACATGGACCAGTGCAGGTTAGGTACAGGTAGACATCAGAAATATCTGCACAGCTCCAATTTTACCTGCACTTACCTGCATATACCCAGTACATGGACCAGTGCAGGTTAGGTGCAGGTAGAAATCAGAAATACCTGCACAGCTCCAATTTTACCTGCACTAACATAAAAGCTCCCTTTGACACTATTTTCTGTTAGAAGATATCTATTTCAGCACCAAGGACAGAGCCATGGTAGAATACTATTAAACAAAGTGTTTTTTTTTTACTTCTGAAAACAAGTGCTTTGAAACTTTTACTTCTGAAACCAATGTCAACAAAATACTACATTTTTTTTATATGATACCACAATTTTGATAATATATGTACTTAGGCCACACCAATTTGATTTCTTGGTTAACGGATTTATCTAGGAAAATAATGGAGCGGGCGGGCGAAAAAAAAATAAAAATAAAAACAGGCCTAGGCATCCTATTATGGCCCAAAATGGTACGATAGGGCCATGAAGTCAACACACCGGGCTGGTTCAAAATTTTAACAATGAATTTTGAACTTTTAATGATACCACTGCATTGAAAGATGGAATAACTGTAAGAAGTAGTAAGAAAAGGACTGTTTTCAACTGTTCAGGGAAAAATATGAGCATTTGCAGTTGATTCTGAATTTTTATTTTTATTTGCAAATCAGAAAAAAATGAAGCGGCGAATCCGTTAACCAAGAAATTAAATTGGTGTGGCCTTAGAACTCAATGAAAATATACATGTATGCCAAAAATATAGCATCTTGCCATGTCACTGTCACAATAGTCTTTTATATCACATTGAACTTTTGACACGTGTATCGAAATGAACAAACCACTGGCAAAGTATTTATTTATTTATTTAATTCGATTGCGACGATACAATACACTGGCCACCCAGGCAGCATAGCTGATTTCGGGCGCCAGACAATACAAAGATTAAACATACACAGTAACATACTTAGTCTAATACAGTGAACTAACAAGTAAAGATTAAGCTAAAATCAATCAGTTATCAATATAAAATACAACCAAGCATAATAAAGTACTCAATCAAGATAATAATAGGAATTAATGTTTTGGAGGTCAGAGGTCAAGGGCAATTGGATATAATACAGTATGTGAGGAAATATATACATGTATAACGTAATATTGTAAAAGGTTAACTTATGTGGTACCACGGGAAGGGCCATCTAAACGTTTTGTGGTGGAAATAAATGTTTCAAATGCCTCAAATAGTTGTTTGTTTGTGTGCATGTTACAGCCTGGTAGCCCCTGTAGTAGAACAGATTCGGTTAGACGGTGTGAAGTGAGTTGCTCTACTGTGGAGGTTAAAATGTGACGCTGGCAGCTGTAAAGAGGGCAGCGTAGCAAATAATGGGAAACAGTCTCAGAAGAGGTACCACAGGAGCACATTTTGTCTTTGATATTCATCAAGTGCAAGGTGGCATTTAGTGGGCTCCTGTCCATTCTTAGTCTTGCAGTTAGGATGTTGTAGTACCGAGTACCTAGACGTCTGTACGGCTGGTTATGTCTCGGAGTGAACAGGTAATCCTTGCACTGTCTCTTGAAGTCGTTTAGGCTGCTGGCTTCCTTCAGTGCCTGTGGAAGGCGGTTCCAAAGGGTAGAAGCATGTGGAATAAAACTGGACCGGTACACCTTCGTTCTACAGCGGGGAACATGAAGATGTGTAGTGTTGCGTAGCTGTAGACGAGTCGTTCTCCGTTCGCCTCTAGTGGAGGGGATGAGTGACTGCAGGTGCACTGGGACTAGACCATGCGTCATCTTGTACATTAACACCATGGAGTGGTAGTGTCTCCTAGTAGACAGGCTGTCCCATTCGAGCTCTCGTAGGAGGCTCGTACTGGGGGTCCCCTTCATGGCTCCTGTTGTAAGGCAGCCAGCATGGTATTGAACTTTGTCTAGAGTAGCGCTAGCCGTGCTGCCGAGGTCTCCTAGCAGTACTGATGCATACTCTATCTTTGATCTAATCATGGTGATGTAGGCTAGTTCAAGGGCCTCTCTACTCAGTTTTCCTTTGAGTTTGCAGAGAGCGCCTAGCAGTTTCCTGGCTTTGCTGGACAGTGCAAGTACATGTTCAAGCCATCTCAGAGATTGGTGGATGGTGACACCAAGGTGAGTATATGACGGGACCTGTTCGACGACTTTTCCAAAGATATACAGGGGAGGGAGCTGGACGTTCTTTCTGTCTGACTTCATGCAGACAACCTTGCATTTGTCTGGATGTAGTTCTAATCCCCAATCTACAAACCAGGTAGAGACTGTGCGTAAGTCGGCATTTACCGTATCAGCTACTTCCTGTTACAGTACTGTTCTTGCTGCTTTGTACAAGGAAGTGTCGTCTGCGAAACAATTGATCTTAGACTTGCAAGGAAGGTTTTGGAGGTCGTTGATATATACAAGGAAAAGGAGAGGCCCGAGTATACTCCCTTGCGGAACTCCGGCTGAGGTTGTCCCCCAAGATGAGGTAACGCCGTTAATAGCCACTCGTTGTTGTCGGTCCGTCAAGTAGCTGTTGAACCAGTCGAGTAACTGGCCTCCTACCCCATAGCGGGTCAGCTTGTATATGAGCCCTTGATGCCAGACAGTGTCAAAGGCACGGCGGACATCTAGAAACACTGCCGCTGTACACGCTATCTCGGGGTCCTCGATGGATTTGGCCCAGTCATCAACTAGTCGAATCAGTTGAAGCACGGTACCATCGCCCTTCCGGAATCCTGACTGATGGTTGTTGAGCAATTTGTTGTCCTCAAGATGGGAGTACAAGTTGTTGTGAACCAATCTTTCCAGCACTTTAGCCACAGTTGGCAACAGAGCTATCGGTCTGTAGTTGTGGGGGTCCGTTCGGTTTCCTTTCTTGAAAACAGGGGTTATGTTGCATTGTTTCCATTCAGTCGGAAAGACTCCGGAAAGCATCGAGTGGTTAAATAAATCCCTCAAGGAATTACAAATTGCTGGCGCAGCCTCCTTCAGTAACCTGTTGGAAATCCCGTCCGGACCTGCAGCTTTGTTGGTGTGAAGATTTAGTAATACTTGGAGGACATCATCTTCAGAGAACTGGAGCACGTTTAACTGCTCTGTTGTGAACATAGGAAGCCTCTTTGTCCTGTCTGGACGCTTTGCGTCCTTGGTGACATAGTATGCAGATCCTATGTACCTGTCCTTAGTGCTGAAATAGCTATCTTCTTGAAGTACTGGGCAAATCTATTATGTGCAAGAGAGAATTCCCTTTCTTAATGCGTATTATGTGTTAATGCACATGTACCTATGTCATCATTACTTGATTGTATTTAGATAGTCAAATTTAAAGTTGAATTTGAACTTTCTATTTTTGTAATTCATTTCATCTCTAATTGTCCATTTTATGACGACATGAAAACAATTATTTAGCACCGTGTCCAAAATGCTCCCTTACTTCCCCACCATTCCCTACCACAAAAAACACTACTACTAAAATCAAAGAACCCACATATTATAGAACATGTGGGTAAATTCGTCTTCCATTGCCTAAAAAGAAGAAGTCAAACCCAGTAAAACTATTACCATTTATGTTGTATAATATAGTATAATGCTACTCGGTTGGGTTAAGGCAGCCTATGGCCAACTATGATTAGTATCATTTGATAGCTTGGTCGCACCACAACTAAACTTCACACAGTTCTAGTAGTACTTGAAACACATTGAATAAAGGTTATTTTGTTTTTACTACTTCTGAATTTTTGGGTTAAAAATCAACATTTTGGTTTAAAAAAAGCTGTTTACTTCATGGCTTTACGCGCAAGCGGTAACAACACCTTTCATCGTGATATTTTACAAGTAGAAAGCCAACCCCCTATTTATTATTTTTGTCCGAGGCTATTTTGTTTTAAATGACAGTTACATTGTTTTTTTGGGCCAAAAACGACAGAAACAGCTATTTTTCTGTCATTTTTCGTTAAAAAATCGCCACAGTTAAAAAATTTCGACTTATATGCAAAATAGCCTCGGACAATTTTGATAAAAAAGTGATAATACGTAAACATGGATTACTCTAAAGATGAATTATGTTGTTTTCAGCTGCGCGTAAAGCCGTTTAAGTCATACTCCGTGAATAAAATGCGTAACAACGCGGGTTTACAGGGGAAACATACAAATGACCGCCGGTAACCCCGAATTCGAACACGCGTTCTATTCGAATGACGTCATATCGAACATGGTGGAACATGATTCGGGTTCGAAACATGTATGTGGCAATCGTGCAGACACACGGCGGAACTCGAACATGAATATCAGCCTAGGCCGCCTTAACCCAACCGAGTAGACGTAGATATAGTCTCACATACCACTGTATTTTCTTATGTTGTTTGTAACTGCAATTAGCCCTAAGTACTTGCAATAAACTTTCTTTATTGTATTTTACAGGAGGTGGAGATGTGGGAGGAGGGGGAGGGGGGTGAACTGCAGATTGTCATTCAGTTGATTGTCAGCAAGCCCACACAAGTGGTGAGTAATGTAGCTTTTTAATGCAATCCTATATTTTATAACAATATCTAAGACCACAACAGTTTAGCTCTATTATGTTTTTACTCATTTTCTTCTTCTGTTCCAAACACTAACCTCTGACCTGACCAATGACATGACTTGTTGACGTCTATCACAATGGTGACTGGTGTTGGGTTACATAATGTTGCAATTTCATGGTCTGCTCTACTCCTGTCACCATATACTCGTAGTAGATATATGTGAATGTGTTTGAGAAAAAAATGAACAGAGCAGACCATGTCCAAAGGTAAACATCATGCATTTGCTTTGCAAATGTTACTTCTCTAGTTTATTTATTAATTTCAAGACAGCTTGGAAACCCACTTCAGCTTGCGATATCTGTTTTCTGATGGAGCCCAGCAAGATTACATTTAGTCAAACAGACAACATGCAGTATATAAAAATTTACAGTCCAATGCATCAAAACAGTCTGAGTCCAATGCTTAGTCCTTGCTGTTCCATGGTCAGAATACAAGAGTCGACATTTGGACTGGAGGTCAGAGGTCAAGAGATTACATAAGGCTACTAAATGTTCTTGAATGTTTGTGAATTGCAGTTGACAAGCCAAATCAGTTTGATCCATCATGGTTTGTCTGTTGCTATGTCTTTAAGACATTTTAGAAGAGATGCTAAGAGTCTGATGTTTTGACTTCAGCCCCTGTCACACATTCACAAATTTGGCCTCCCAAATACTACCAAACTCCCCCAACCAGGGTTAAGAGTGGGTCAAAGACAGCCAAATGGTTCAAAATGTTCGTGTGAGGACGGGAGGTTTGGTCTTTCTTAGTTGTGTTGAGTAGATTGGGGCATGGTTTGCAGTGAAATTTGACTCAAACGTCATGCAAATTTGATTTGATTTGTACAGATATAGGTAGGCGTGGCCTAAATCTAATCAGACTGCTCCTGAGCTTTAGCCAAACTTGGTCGGTTGGTGTTCAGGGAAAGGTTCTGAATGTGTGACAGGGGCAACTTGCACTTATCAACAAGACTGCTTAGAAGACACCCTGACATGCTCTTCTTTTTTCTGGCTTTCATAGAATAATTCGAAAAGTGCTTCTTACAAAAACACCTTCAGTGATAGAGGACCAATCAACCATGTGGTTTTCTCTATTCAGGGCTCCAAATTCATTTTTGGGAATAGGTGCACTATAATGCACCCAACCTACAAAATTAGGTGCACAAAACTTTTTTGGGGGGCACCATATAAAACAAAACCTAAGTACAGATCTTACTGCTCCTCTTCTGAGCTTAAATCTAAAATGGGAACTAACTTCAAAGTCTTAAACAAGTACTACAACAAAGATTTTATTATTTTTCTGACACTTAGATGCCACGAATATCCTGTATACTATTATACATTTGATATGTACCAAAATGCGTACAAAAATATTTGGGTGCACCAGTGCACCCACACAAAAAAATTAGGTGCTCCAAATTAGGTGCTCCAAATTAGGTGCTCCAAATTTGCGTGCACTAAGGTGCACATGCACCCAGTATTTCGAGCCCTGCTATCAAACATTAAATTTTATGTGGCAATATCGCTATCTGTGCTGTTTTTTCCACTCCTTTGTTTGAATTTTTTGTATTTTGTCATAATATTTTTCAATGAAAATGATATAAAGTTTCTCTGTGTTCCTGTCCCTGTCAGGCCATGCTGATAGGTCCAAAAGGAGAGACCATCAAGAGAATTGTGAAGGAGGCAGCACAAGAAATGGAGAACACTTTCTTCACTGATGTCTTCCTCAAGCTGGGGGTGAAGTACATGGGGCCTAAAAAGTAACCATCGTCTTATGTACATTTTTGTTTGCTCCAGGCATATACTTTGATTTTGATTTTATTAGTTAACAAAACAGACAATAATAATACAAAACAAGGATAAAACAGGTGCAGGAGGAGGGGAGAAGCATGGAATGCTTATACTAGGCCCTCCTTCTCTAAACTATACAAAATTAAATATACTGGTACTGTAGATCATAATTTTTGTGCATAAGGCCACACTGACTTCATTTTATGGATGACATCCTCTGAAGACCCCCAAACTAGTGCGCGCGGGCGAATAAAAAAAAATTCCGGTCAAAAATGAAAATGCTACTAAACCACAGGAATACAAAGCTGGTATTGTGAATTTGTGGCAGTACATAGCGACATATACGACAAGCCAGCACATGCTGGCTTTTTGCGGAATGTATGAATCGGCGCTGTATGTACTGAGATCCGCCGGCTATTATTGTCACTAACTAGCCTGGCCAGGACAGAGGATCAGAGGACGTGATCTTTTTTCTTTTCTTTTTTTGAGGACAGGTGAAAATCAATGCGCACGCGCGGATGTCATCCATAAAATAAAGTCGGTGCGGCCTTACTTTCATAGTCACGGTTTTCACAGCCACTTGAACTGTGAACAAATTAATTGCCGACTTTCCTTTTACTGCACCTGATGCCACTGTAAATGTATACTAGTAGTTCAGCAAACATGTCTATTTTTCTCGGATTGCGAACTTTTGCTACTGCGAACATGAAGTGATATAAAGTACTCGGTATAGGGGACTAGCTAAGTGCACCTAGTGCCGACTCTGTACAGTGTCTGCAGTATGTATATAGGCAGATAGGCGGCATTAGTGAGTGGTCCAGTATTCAGTTTGTCAGGTTCTGCCCCTTGTGTTGGGAGGTCTTCATTTGCAACTCAAAAGTCAATTGGTTCATTGTCATAAATGAACTTCATAAGAAAGAAAATGAATTTTTAGCAAAGGATAGAAAAGATGGATTCTGTTCGAACAGAAAATAAAATACACGTATGTAGGTAAAAAAAAATGGCAACATTTTTTATATCTTAGACGCTACATGCATATATATTGAGCAATCAGTACATTATCTAGATTAAAAGAAACTTTAAGAAATTCTATCACACTGAAACTATTCTCTTGTTTTGTTACAAAGTGAGCAAATAAAAAGATGAAGCTTCAGTTTGTTGCATTTCTGAGTCACTATACTGTGCCTGCAGTACCTATAAAAGCTGATAGGTGGTGTTAGTGAGTGGTCTAGTATCCAGTGTGCCAAATTTCCATTTAGTTGACATTGGATTATGCTAGATAACTCTGTGAAAGTCGAAATAAATGGCACACAGTCTGTTGATTCCATAGGCTGATTGATTTTGTAACAGTTATCACAAACAAAATTCTTCTTCTTCGCTCCATCGCATATCAGCTACTGCTGAGGCGGGCCTGCATTGATTTCCATCTTGCTCTATCTTGCGCTGCTCGTTGCGCCCCCTCCCACTCGCAACCCATCACTGCAAGGTCTCTTTCCACTGTTTTTCTCCGCGTCATACTTTGCCCGCCCCTCCTTTTTCCTTGCGGACACCACGTTAGCACCACTTTTGGCAGTCTTTGTCTTGGCATTCAAGATATGTGGCCTAGCCACCTCAGCCTTGCTTTTGGTACTAGTTTAGAGAGCTTTGGCTGACCTGTCCTACGCCTGATCTCGTCATTGCTAGTGTGTTGTTGCCACCTGACTTTCAATATGGCCCTACGCCATCTCTGATCTGCAACGTCCAACCGTTTTTCCTGGTTGGAGGTCATTTGCCAAGTCTCAGACCCGTACAGGACTGTAGACAGCACACATGCATTGTAGATCCGTATTTTCGTGCCAATCTTTATGTATACAAACAAAATTCAATCTTTGCAAAGTTAACAAAAATGTATGTCCCACAAAAAAAGCTATCTTTCTTTAAATTGTTATTAGAAATGATTGAGTATTTGCCTTTAACAAAAGTTGATAAGGACAAGGTTACGACATGGCTTTGCTTGTTTCAATGAACAAGCAACAAGGATATGATTTTTTAAATGTTCACTGTGTTTTAATTTTTACTGTAATGTCTCCACTTTAAAATGATGTAACAAAATATGCATATCAATCATGACTTTAACTACTACGTATTGCTGTACTGCAAAATTGTTTTAGCTCCGACTTAAAAACTTCAAACACCTCCCCCCTAAAAATCCAGTGCCTGCAAAAATAAAAGAATTTACAGTACTTTACCTTTGGGGTCATTTACCTCAGATAGTATGACCTTCTGAAGGTCAGATTGTTGTCTAACGTGTCTTCCATAGACAATACTACATTCTCTAGCATTAGTGTACCCAACACAATACAGCTTAGGGCTATTGTCTCACATTCTAGACTAAGAGTACCATATGTTCTTTGGTCAAATTATTCTCCCTCTAAACTAGCTCTATTTCTTTTTGTCAGCATATATATGGTAGGAAAACAAGTAAAAAATGATGCACATTTATATAATTTCCAATTAAATATTTTTTTCCCAGTACAAGTGTATATATCAATATTTTCATGTGTATGAGAAGAGTTTTTAGAGTTAAAGGATAAATTTAGTAATACTGTTAGTTCTTTTCCAAATTTTAAGTGATTTTTAAAAGAAATTGAGCACATTATGAGTGCTGTTGGCAGATACATGCTGTGGTAGGGATTTTTCCTGTACAGATGACTAGACAATGTGAAATGAAGTGAATAATTTCTGACCAGTGTGTGTCCTCTCTCATCCTGTAGGCAGAGTTGTCTGCACAAACCCTAAGGGTGTTTGGATCATTTTCTAACTCACCTTGAATTAGTACTGTTAACTGTAACAGTTACAGTCAAACCTGCCAAGGTGACCACCTCTTAAGTCAAGCTGGCCACCTGTCCACGGTGACCGCTTTTTCTCATCCCCATTGACATGCTCAGCATTAAGCAACCTGTCCAAGGTGACCACCTTTTAGTTGATTTAGAACCAGAATCTTTTTTTTTTTTTGCAAATCAGAAAAAAATGAAGTGGCAAATCCGAGAACCACCAAATTAGATTGGTGTGGCCTTATGACACTGTACAAAAACTACATAGTATGCAAGTGTACAAAAATTAGGTATAATAAGTTGAATTTTTTAAAAAATTGCTACAAGAAAATCTGTCTGCTATATTGTGTGTCAAGGACGTACAGTCAGACTGTATGTTATCTGAGGACAATCAGCTCCAAGTGTTGTCTGAAAAAATTGACAAGTTTGATTGATGTGTTGTGCCTGAGATCTCTGACTTCACAGGTCAGTCACAGCTGTAAGCAGGTTAGTTCCAGTACTGGGTACAGACAATAGGAGGTTTCTCCCCCGTGTTAGGTTACCTGAGGCAAATGGCATCTCTAAAGGTAAGGTCAGGTCAATTGTCTTGTTATGCACATAGCTGTGCTGGAGCCTGGTAGCTCATATAACAGTGGCAAAGAAGAACTGTATATTGGGCCATACCAATTTTACTAACTGGTTCTCAGATTTGCCCACTCATAGTTAAAACAAGGACCATTTTTCCTTTGAGTTATTGCAAGTTTGCCCAGTTCAACAATTTCTAAAAGCACTGTAACATTTATAAATAAATTTATTTGAAAGATTCATAATACCTGAGTGTACCTTTTTTTTAGTTAGTACATGTAGTAATACTGTGACACAAAAAGAGGTCGAGTCAGAGAGGTACCATATTATACACTCCAGCTTTATTGCACCATAGTTTGCAGTTGTCTGCACATTAACAGTTATATTTATAACCAGCAGCTTTTGCAGTTCTAAGCACATGTTGCACCGTTTATGCTAAGTATACAATTCTATATATTTGTGATCAAGCAAAGTGAGAAGAGGGGATGTAAGCATTGTGAGGGGTGGGGGCATGAGCCTTGTGAAGGGTGTGAGCCTTGTGAGCGGTGGGGAAGTGAGCCTTGTGAGGGGTGGGGAAGTGAGCCTTGTGAGGGGGTGTGAGCCTTGTGAGGGGAGGGGAGTGAGGGGTGGGGAAGTGAGCTTGCAAGCATTGTGAGGAACAGTGAGGGGATGTGAGCATTGTGAGAGGAGTGGGAGTGAATGATGTGATGTGAGCCTTGTAAGCCTTGCAAAATATGAGATATGAGCTTTCATTATCAACTTAAGATACCCATAATCCGAACAAATTCAATCTTAATCAAGGTATGATCTTATAGATACTGCAGCTGTCTTTAGAAAGGCCTGTAGCACTCGATCTTCACAGTTTCACTGATATGTTGATTTGGCCTTTTCACCATATTAATTATCATGAGCATTAATTACTTCAAGTTTAAAAGAATCAATTATATAGCAAATCAAGTCACAACATGAAGTTAAACAAAGATTATTGTCCAAAAAGCATGTTATTAAAAATACTATTTTTGTTAAAGGCACACAAAGCAACTTCAGGCCAGTAAAACTGGATTTTCAAAGTCAATTTTCTGGTTGTTTTTTAATGGTCCCCCATATAGCATACTGATATCTGTGAGATAAAATTACGATGTAACTGCTGACAGAAAATGGTGACAGGTTTTGTATTGCAGACTGGTTCTTTCTTTCTTATTGTTGATGGTAACAAAAATCTTGCTTTGGAGCTATTTCAAACCCTTCATGTATGAAAATTAATTATGGCAAAAATGGTTGTAAATTTCTTTTTTTCCTTATCCTGAATATTTTGGTTTTGCTGCCCTGAAATTAAACCTGCATTCAATGCCTTTAACTTAAGCTCAACCCAACTACCCATTGCAAGCAGCATTATTGAATAGTGTTTCTGGCCATATATGATGTCACAATTACTGGCAAAGACGTCGCCTTGATTACTGAATCTAATTTAACTTCAAAACTTAACGATGGTGCTTACAGAAACATTTTGTGTTGTTACGTTGTTTCTGGATGGAAAATGGAGCTTGTTTTTGCCTGAAAATAAAATTTAAAAAAAATCAGTGATGAAATACTAAATGTTTCAAATTGCAAATACCATTTTCAGGTCACTGTGATTGATCAAATAGTAAAATGCTTTGTTTTTTATTCACAACGTTTAACATAAGCTATGTTATAGTTGTGGATAAAAGAACTTAATAATATATAATTATACAGAATATATTTAGCATGACTGTATTAAGACATTGTAAGTAATTTAGAATTTGTCTTAAATCATATTTTGTAACCATCTAACGGAATATGATACTGTAACAGCATAAAAAAAACTGAATCAAGCAAATAAAAAAGTTTTCATAGCCTGATGCCATTACATACCACACACACACACACACACAACAAACAGGGCATGGAATTAATGGTCATAAGTATAAGTTTGAACAAAGTGTTTTAGTCAACAACTTTCACTGGCAGAAATTGTCTTATGTTTTGTGCTGCTAAAAAATTCAAATAAATTGTAATGCTCAAAAATCAATACTGCAGATCACTGTTTTATTTTTGCAGTTTTAACAGTGACCTCCTGATATGAAATGACATTACACCAAATATACTAATTATAGTATATGACATTGTGTTTTGTGTAAGTCTAAGGTACATCTTGCTTCCATAGGGCCTTTCTACGAGGGTGCAGATCATAGAATTTAGCAAAAAAGGAAGAATTACTGGCAATGAGAGTCACCATGGGTGGTTATAGTTCCCTCCTCCAAACGAAGTCCCTGGCCAATTGCAATTATCCTCCTATTTGGCTAAATTTGACTGTTTTGGAACCCACATTGCTATCCTAGTGTGAAAATCGACCTGTGAAAAGGGTCACCTTTCAAACATGCATAAAGGCTAAGAATCTGTTGTTGTTGTTTATTTTGCTGGAGTCAGAAAATGGAGCGTTTACACATGCTATAAGGTAAGCTTAGGCCACACCAATTTCATTTCTTGGTTAATGGATTCGCCCGCTTCATTTTTTTCTGATTTGCAAATAAAAATAAAAATTCAGAATCAACTGCAAAATGCTTATATTTTGCCCTGAACAGTTGAAAACAGTCACTTTCCACCTAGTTGTTACAGTTATTCCATCTTTCAATGCAGTGGTATCATTAAAAGTTCAAAATTCATTGTTTAAATTTTCAACCAGCCTGGTGTGTTGACTTGAAAGTTCATGGCTCCTATCGTACCATTTTGGGCCATAATAGGATGCCTAGGCCTGTTTCTATTTTTTTTCGCCCGCCCACTCCATTATTTTTCTAGAAAAATCCGTTAACCAAGAAATTAAATTGGTGTGGCCTTAAAGATTATTGAGTGTAACGTACTCAAGCGATCAGTGTCTCCAAGAGGTCCACCAGGTTGTGTGCCTTCTCCAGTCTCTTCTGTACCGGCTCTGGTACGGCCCTGGTCTTGGCCTTCTCCTTCTCCTCCTTCTTGGCCTTGAGTGTCTCCACAAGGCTCCTCAGCTCCTGGATGGCTTCAAGTTTTTTGTCTTCGTCGGTGTTCGAGTGGACTTGAGGAGAATTCTTCATCTCCTTCTTTTCTTTGATTTTGTCCAGTAGACTCCTCAGTTTCTGGATCTCTTCACGTTTCTTGGCCGCTACAGGTGTTTGGAGAAATTGATAGCACTTAGACAAGACTTCAATTCAATTCAAGGCATTTAATGTTATTACCTGTGTCGGAGAGAACTTGTAAATATTGCTCCTACAGTAACTTAAGTAAACTACTGAGTTTGACGTCTTTTTTGAAGACAGAGAATTAGACAAAGATCCTGAGTTTAGTTTTCTTTTCATCTGCATATTTCTTTCATAATACGAAGAAAATTGACCTATTAATCCAACAAATATTGATTTGATGACGGTTGGAACGGTTTTTGCAGCCCTGAAGATGTATTATGCTTGTAATAATTTGATTTGTGTGCATGTTTACTTGTAATACAAAGAAGTACATGACTTTGTACTATGCTAATAAGCTGGACTTACCACATACACTTCCGGCAAGTTCAGCATTGGCCTCCATGAAGGCGGCATCAGCACACCAGACGGCTGCAGAAGACGTTTTAGATTGTGTTAAAATATGAATACACCTCTAAATACACACTCTTAGGCCACACCAATGGACCTATACCATTATTACGTCACAGTTTGTTTACCGCAATGAATGCCGGTCAATCGACGTTTATATTGTACAGGGGTGCGTAGCGCGGTGTGTGTTTGTGTAGCGTTAGCCTGATATAAGGCTTTTAATACAGTACTACTTTCGTCTAATGTCACAACTAAATCACTCATGCGGCATGTAATGCTGTGTCAACACAACTAGACGCAGCAAAAATCAGACATACCTTACTTTGAAAACTTTGAAATGATCTCTATTCTTTAACTGACCGTTCTATAATGTTCTTTAGAACAGGTAAACAAACTGTGACGTAATAATGGTATAGGTCCATTTAATTTGTTGGTTCTTGGATTTTTTCAGAAGAAAGATGACGCAACAGGGCGAAAAAATAAAAACAGGTGTAGGCATCCTAAATGCTCCAATGCTACAATGAAGTCAACACAAAAGGCTGGGTTGATATGTTAACAATAAATTTTGAACTTGTAATCAAACCACTGCATTGATAGATGGAAGAACTGTAACAACTAGGAAGAACTTTCCTCAACTGTCGGGGGCAAAATATGAGCATTTTTTAGTTGATTCAGAACCAGGATCTTTTTTTTTTTCAAATCAAAACAAAAAACAAAAAAACGAAGAGGCAAATCCAAGAACCGACAAATCAAATTGGTGTGGCCTTATTGTTAAGATTTAATGAGTAAAAAGTTTATTCTACAGACTGTGATACTTACGTTTGCAAGATTGTCCGATGGCGTCAACCTGGGTGGGCGCGGCAGCCATCAGTCCTGGCAGCCATTCTGCCCACTTAGCACAGTCCAGTTCTATAGAGTTAACACATTCATTTATTACAGTACAAGAACTAAGATTATAATTATTATAACAGTATTGAGGTGTCATTAATTAATATAGTATTACTCATGTTGCTGACCGATTTTGAACAATGCTTCACCAGTTAAGCTGATCTCTACTTAATTGTAATGAATAAAGCAGACTGAAGTAACAAAATTACAGCAATACTTTACCAAAACTATACAAATGTTAGCTACTATGTACAGGTTCGACTTCTTCTCGCTTCTTAAGACAGACATATTTCTTTACATTTTCGTCCTTTTTGATTGATTTTGGCATTCTACGACATTGGAATCGCTTTCCAATGTTTTTTCAACTTATGGTACATATTATTTTTCTCATTTTGCAACTGTTTTGTACGATTTACGGTATGGTTGAAAACTTTTTTTTAAACGGCCAAAAATTAATGCGCGTGTGGATGTACTCCATATAATCAAATCAACATGGCCTAAGGAATACAAATTTTTCTGTTCTATCTATTATGAAGCTATCTACATACATCTACATGACGAAAGTTGTCTTGACTTGTATACAAGTATAGAGGGTATCTCTCTTATTTCTATACAATTCACCTTCCACAACAAAATGAACCTCGTCTTTAATTTTATCTAAATTACAATGTTGGGAAATTTTTTGCTGAAGAGGAATTTGTAACGTTAAGAGACTGAGATACTCACGCTGACTGACTGAGGCAGAAGAAGAGTGGGTCATGGAGGAAGAGGACATGGCTGCACCTGCATCAAACCCTGGTATAGGACAGTCAGAAAATCAGGTCATATGTTTGTTTTAATGTTATGCAATGCTAAAACAAGTCTTAGACTATGCAAAAAATTGGTTATTCAAGAAATTGGATATGCTTAATTTGGAAACTGTCAGACGTTTTAAGTAGCATCCACTACCTTTCGTCAGTGACACTAAGAGACCAGAGGAGAAATGTAGGTTTATAAGCATGAACTATTGATTTAGATGCAAATAAGTGGTTAAATCACCTGCACAGGTTTCCGCGTGTAAGCCCGCTTTTGCTTCAGCAAAGGCAGGATCTCGGCACCAAACCGCTGTTGGGTAGAAATGAATATAATAAAATTTTTAAAATTTGATACGCCTACCCTCAGATTTTGGTACTACATGTACATATTCCCCTTATTTGTAATCATTACAAGAATAACAAAAAAAAACATGATAAAGGAAGTATCGTATGCGTCATTGGATGACTGCAATCTCTGGCAATAAATGTAAAACTGGTATATTCTTCAATCTGAAACTACATGTTCCAACAAAGTTTTAACGTAAAGATTTGATTTGATTTGATTTGATTTATTAGGCTGAATAAGACATGTATATAGCCAGGACTGCCCAACTAGCCGGAGGCTATTATAAAGGGCTAGCCCTCACAACAAGAACATAAACAATTCGGAACAGTTAACAGTGTCAGTTACAATTCAGATAAACATACTATTACATAACAGATGTTGCGATCTAACGTTATGTAGTAGATTATCAGTCTAAAGCTACGGTATGTACATTTTATTTTATTAAATGGTGTTCTTTATGGTACAAGGACCAATGAGTGTTAGTATGCATCTCAGTGGTGTATATTCACGCCATTTTAGGATATTAGTGTAAGTTGCAACCATTCCATGCCTTGAACTTAAACTTTAGTGAACAGGAAATGCAACCTTAACAGGCATGCAAAAATTTGCATGCCTGGGAACTTTCACAGGTCAGATGAGACAGTACTTACGTTTACAGCTTTCTGCCAGCTGAGGGACCATGGCTGCATGTGGTCCATTCATTAACCCATCAAGCCACTCACTCCACTTGGAACAATCCAACTCTGTTGGTGAATCAAACATGGTTTTATGGTCCCATAGGAGAGATCTTTCTTTTTTTTATAAATCTATGCATTTTGAACTTAGGCCATGTTGATTTGATTATATGGATGACATCCTCCGGGAGCCCCAAAACTGATGCGCGCGTGCGAATAAAAAAAAAGTTTTGCAAAAAAAAAAGTTCTTTTTCATTCTGAAATCTACGTGGTCATGAGGGTTGAGCAAATGGCACAGAATATGGTTTGGCGAATTATCTAGTCTTCAAGTTCATTTCTTTACAATTTCGTCTTTTTTTCGTTTGATTTTGGCATTCTACGACATTGGTATAGTTTTTATTATTTTTTTTTGTAACTTATGGTATACTTTTGCTCATTTTGCAACTGTTTTGTACGATTTACAGTATGGTTGAAAACTTTTTTTTTTTTTTGGAAACGGCCAAAAATTCATACGTGCGCGGATGTCATCCATATAATCAAATCAACATGGCCTTACAATTGTTAAAGGCATCCAGTGCAGTTTTAAGGGCTTGGAAACCAGATTTTTTAAAGCCAATTTTCCAGTCATTTATCTACATGCTGAGGTGAAACCACACTATCTCAATGTATATTGACCCTTGTGGAGCAAAAATTCCCCAGATTCTGATGGGAAATGGGTACTGGAAAGGCCCTGGGCTACTTTTTAGGGTACTTTTAATATAGAAAGTTTATTGCAAATTCATGCCCAAGGGCTAATTGCAAGAACATGATAACAACAGTAAACAGTAGAATGATAATAAGTGATGCTAATGCTACTTTATATATACATTTGTAGTTATTGTTGGGTTTGATTTCTTTTCCGTGTGCAGTGGAGTATGAAATGGCCGACGTTTTGCGAGATATATGAATTGGGAGGTGTTAATAGAAATGCAGTTTTTTGTAGGCTGGGAAGGTGAATAAAGCTGGGGAACATTTTGGTGGCCATTTCAAATAACTGATCTCTTTCGGTACTATAATGAGAGCAATGACAAATAAAGTGCAATAAACTATGATGGCGCCTGTTGTAATCACAAATGTATTGTACTTGCCTTTTTATAACTTCAAGTTAGCAGTTAGAGTTTTATAAAGACATTAATTTTGTATTGACAGTTGATGTGATACACGTACAGGTGTGAATGAATGCTGCGTAGCTGCAAAGCTGGTGTGTGCTACCCAAATGGCGGTTTTATTCGTTGACCAATAGACCAATCTCACAGCTAAACTTACCTCATTCAAAATGTAGAAAGGCGAAATAAAACATCCTGGTGTAAATGTGCCAATATTGGACGGCATTAAGCCATTCTGTTATTGTTCTAACTCAGGTAGTTGCCATTTGTTGACATGGGGAAGCGAAGGTCAATCAGCAATGGTGATTGTGATAGCCCCCCCCCCCCCTCTGTCAAAATTGTTTTTTTTTCACAGCCAGGAGTTATCTTATATCTAGGTCACTATTCAAAACCAGGGCCTGTGCACCCGGCGAGCATTTTTTGCATTACTGGATGGGCTGGCAGCCTTTTTTGGCTCCGTGTGGGTGTCGAGTAGATTTCAACTCGAACTTAAAATCACCCCGGCATCTAAATCGTCAACATGCCCCGTTGGAAATGTGACTCCAGCATTAGATACTCACGCTCAGTTGACATGGATGTTGAGCCGCCTGCTGCACCACCAGAAGTGTGAGTCATGGACATGGAACCGCCTGCCGCGCCGCCTGCCGCACCGGCATCAAAGTCTGGTACAGGAGAAAAACAAGATTCAGTCAGAATTCATTATGAAGCAAGTTTCAACTAAGGTCACAGCAAGTAATTTTTATGGATGAAATAAGCGCTCTAACCATTGCACCACCGAGGCATAGTACTAGTAGGTAAAACGAGTTTTTTTTCCTAGGAGGTAAAAACAATGTCAATCAAGAAAAAAACAATCTCCAGCCGGTGGCACTTTGCAACCCAAATATAGCTTCAATTAGCATCACCAAAAACGAATGTTCTCCCCCAGGCACAATAACATAAATGTTCCAAGCTAAAACTAAACATGCTGGGAATATTGTGGAATTACCTGCACAGGTTTCCGCATGTAAGCTCGCTTTTGCTTCAGCAAATGCAGGATCTCGGCACCAAACCGCTGTTGGGTAGAAAAAGAAACAAAAAAAAATAAATTTAGACTCTTTGATACGTCTTCACTGGTATACTACATGTTTCCTCTCTCTTAAAGATTATTTAGAGCCATTGATAGAGTAACAAAAAACAAAATAAACATGATGGTCAAAAAGTACTATATGCCTGAAAGTGTGAAGCCCTTAAATTCTTCAATATGAAACTGTATGCTTCTCCAAACTTCAAGATAGAATACGTTGTCTCACTATCTGATAATGGTCTAAAAGTATGTGGTACAAGAAATTGTTAATTAATACAGCTCAGTAATGTATTAACGTGACTGGCACGGTTTTTTCTGGTGTAATTCAACACAATGAATCATTCAATTTGGCAGAAGATCTTAGACTAAATTCATGTTGCAACCATTTCACACATTGTTAAACCTCAACAACCAGGAAATGCAACAGAAATTAAAAAAAAAATTACTTATGACATTTTTACAAAACAACTAGTTTGATGCTTTATAGCTAACACACAGTATGTATAATTATCAAGACTGTATCATGCACACTACAGTAACTGTTTAAGTTTTTATGCTCACGTTTGCAGCCTTGTGCCACTTGAGGGATCATGGCTGCTTGTGGTCCATTCATTAACCCATCAAGCCATTCACTCCACTTGGAACAATCCAACTCTGTTGTGGGAACAAAATAGAGGTCTTAGGATAGAACATTCTAAAAACTTCAGGTCAAGAAACAAGAGATGCAGTTAGAAAAGCTGACCTGGGGCCAAGATGGGAATAGCTGATTTTGTGTGATGACGATGTATGACTCAATAAATTGGACACCTTGATGACTTGAATTGGACCAATAGGAGCGATCTCTGTTTCTGTTTACATCATACATATGCAAATTATTTGAAGACATTGCAAATCATTCGTAGGCAAATCAACCAATCGCCACTGGATGTGGTGTCATGGCTTATAATCATTTGCATGCTAACGTTCCAAGAGGGTTACTAATAGATAAAACCGGAGGGCTGGACAGGCCTGGCGCAAAGAACATGCATGACAATGGGCCTGATGATCCTGCTGCAAATTACGTCTTACCACCCAACACCCAACTACTGAAAGCTACATTGTGGATGCGATGTACTTAGTAGCTAACAACTGTTTTCAAAGAACGAACAGCTATATAATAATCTTAATGATTGTGGAAAAACTAAATTATGTGAAATGACTAAACTAACATGATTTTTGAGGATCCCATTACTTTGTGGTTTGGTGTTTTATTTCTTGATAAAGTAGTAGTAACACAAATTTGTGTTACTACTACTTTATCAAGAAATAAACCACTGAACCCCAAATTAATGGGCTATAAAGGTGTTCAGTTTTGTTTCATATTTAGTTCTTATCTCCGTGTCAAAGGCTTTTAAAGTCTCAGGTTTTGTCTGTTTCTTTGCCTGTCCGTGCTTATTTCAATGCAATAGTCTCAAGAAGTGTTGGGGGATGGTGTAACTGCAGACTGACAGGAAGGTCAAATTGGTACTTACGTTGAGAGGATGACTGCATGGAAGTCTGTGCGTGAGCCTGCATGTAAGCCTGCATGGCTGTCAAGTAGGTTTGGGCCACCGCTGAAACAGATGAAATATAAAATATGTTCTACTTTCTTAGCATGAATATTCATCTGTGTTGGTACAAAACATTATGAAATAAAGACTAAGCTTGACTCCATTAACCTTGTTCACGGAATGGACCCGTCTACTCTTGGAACTTGACGTCAATCTGGCACGTATGACCCGCTACTACGGTCACGTGTCTCTGACGTCAAGTTCCAAGAATAGACGGGTCCATTCCGTGAACAAGGTTGATGGAGTCAACCGAAAATTTGGGGTAAGTCCCAATTCTGTATCTAAGTGTTGGAAGTCAAAGCTTAGTCTTTATTTCATATGTTCTACTATGTCCTTTCTCCTCATAAAAACCCGTTTTTTTTTTTTGCAATGGTGGATGTAAAAAAAAAGAAAGAACAGAATTAATTCATATATACATACATACACGCACACATACAATGTCTGGAAAGCAATCTCCGTACTTTGTAACCCAGTCAGTATCAGTATAATTTATCTAATGTCTTGGGTTGGTGCATGGGACTTGACTGTGCACTGTTATATACATGTATGTCAACTCACTGTGTTGATAATATATGTTAATTGTATTTTGTGTGGCGCTGTTAAAAAGTTTAAAAACTTGAGTGCAGCACCAAGTCGTCCTTGTCCTTATTGCATTGTGTTGATGAGTTACAGTAGTTGAATTCGTCTATTCCTACCTGGTTCCAAGAGAGGGCTGAAGCGAAGCCCAGCTCCCCCGGCGCTCCATCCGCCCGCCACGGTCACAATTCTGATATACTGACAGGTGAAAGCAGTAGCGAAGGGCTGGAGGTTCTGGCCGTCTCCATCAGTATTGCCTGTAATCTCCTGTAGCAATACGTGATATGGTTAACGTTTGTGAACAAAAGATAATCTTCAAACTAATAATAGGTTGAACTCGTTCTTTTGCTCAATAAATAAGCACATCGTAAACGCTCATTCAACAGATACGACCATATCTATTTATTAATCTCTCTTATTCTTGACTTTTAAAGCAGAAATAAGCAAAATGCGCCGATGAAGGTTAGACATCCAGGTAAGACTCAGGAAAATGTTACTCAAGCAACTGGATAGAGTTTGAAAACTGTCAGACGTTTCAGGTAGCGATTTCAATAAAAATCAGTCACTACAAAATGCACTTGATGCTACTTGAAACGTCTGACAGTTTTTAAAATCCATCCAGTTCCTCAATGATCAACTCATTTCTTCTGTCAACGCAATATTGTCAATATTGCGACAAAGTCATGATTAGAATCTTTTGGGTTAGAGAAAACAGAAAACAATTTTTTTTTCTAATTTTACTTTAAAAAAAAACAAGAAAAAAACAAAAAAAAACAATTTTTAATAATTGTTTTCTGTTTTCTTCATGACTTAAAAGTCATAAAGACCAGACTTAAAACGTACCTGTTCATAGTCTGTCCAGGTTGATCCATCCATGCTGTGCTGTATTTTGAACTTAGTCAGCCAGCGGGTGCCTCCTCCCTTTGTGGCAACGCCGCTGATCTTGAGAGGCTGTGTCAGGTCGACCTCCAGGAACTCCCCGGCCTGATCTGTGCTGGGAGCCCAGAAGTGAACCGTCCCGTCCTCCACCACCTTGCCGAGGTTCCCGTACACGGCGGCATGGCCTGCGTCCAGCTCCGAGGAAGCCGAGAAAGACGCGTCCGGGATGAGGTTACCGACCATCGTCAATGCTGGAGACAGACGTTTAGCAAGGTTTAATAGATACAAACATAACATAACACTATCAATATATTGAAAGTCTACTTTCTGGTCATTTGGTTATATAAAATGTAGTAATTTGAGTTAACACGAGTACTGAAATCTGTGAGAAAAAAATGCAAGGTCGCTGAAGGAAAACGATTTCTTGTTTCGGAAGCTTAAGTAGGCTGGTTCTAGCTATTTATAGCTTGTCTGTTTCCTTGCTTGTATGGCTATGGTTATTTAAATACACAAGTCTCAGGAAGTGATGGAGGATAGTGTAACTGCAGACTGACAGGAAGGTCAAATTGGTACTTACATTGAGACTGCACGTGAGACTGCATGTGAGCCTGCATGTAAGCCTGCATGGCTGTCATGTAGGTTTGAGCCACCCCTGAAACAGGTGAAATTAAAAATATGCTATATTTTTTCTCCTCATAAAATACCTATGCATACATACACAGACACACACACGCACACGACCAAATGGCATTGATGATGGTAATGTCTTTCGATTAGAACTACCATATCCTCATGTATATAACAGTGGCACTTAGGAGTCTTTGTCATGTATCACTGTTCTTTTACATTTTAGAAGTGTTCATAATAGCTACTAGTACCGTAGTTATCTCAATTCACGTTAGAATGAAAAAAAAACGAGTGAAAACGCTGAAAAAGAGTGACGGGTGTCACTCAAAACGACCGGAAGTAATTTTAGTAGGAGAGATTGAATTGTCTTTAAATAAGGGTGAAAAATGGTTGAAGAGATTCATTTGTCACGTATAGATACAGTTACTAGAGGATTCTTTCAGCAGTGACAAGTTTTGGAAGAGTGAGAGTACTAACCTCCAAATTTTCGATGACTATCAGTCCATCTTGTTCACCGAGTTACACCGGACCGAACATTGGGAGCTCCCTAAGACATACTTACCCTTGCCCCGGAAGGATGCAATGGGGAGTAGGGCCCAGCAGACCGATGCAAGTCTTGTGCCTAGTCTCGCACTCTCGCGAGACTAGGCCACTCCGTGAACAAGATGGACAGTCATCAAAAATTTCTAAGTAAGTATTCTTACCCTTCAAAAACTTGTCACTGCTGAAAGAATCGTCTAGTAACCGGGTGAAAAATGAAAAATAGGATTCTATTCCTACCTGGTTCCAAGAGAGGGCTGAACCGAAGCCCAGCTCCCCCGGCGCTCCATCCGCCCGCCACGGTCACAATTCTGATATACTGACAGGTGAAAGCAGTAGCGAAGGGCTGGAGGTTCTGGCCGTCTCCATCAGTATTGCCTGTAACCTCCTGTAACAATACGCGACATGGTTAACGTTTGTGAACAAAAGGTACTCTTATAGTAGTGAGTAAGATGTTGAGCTGGTCAGGTGAATCGCTATAGAAGCACCTCGAAATCATGAAAACGTTAATAATTGAAACTTTATTCGCAAAATCATGCCCGAAGGCTAATTGCTTTTACAATCAAGTATCAACAGGAGACAGGTAACAACTGTCTGGGAAACTTCTACTTCTACTTCTACTACTAAGCTATTATGGGGTTCGACTTCTTCTTTGAAGACAGTGGATAATGAATAGTCCCACATTCTGCATAATTAGTGGGTTTTGTGATCTTAATGGTTACGATCTTACCTATATATTAATAGAAAGGGATTAAATGCTATCAATCTTGACTATAAAAGCAGAAATGATAAAAAAATATGTCAATTATGGTTAGACATCCAGGTAATACTCAGGAAAACTGTTGCTTAAGTACTGGTTAGAGTTTGAAAACTGTCAGGCGTTTTACGTTGCATTTACTATATATTTTCTTTATATATGAATGGTTTATTTCAGTTGATACCTCGCAGCCACTTGGCTGAATTACGTACAACTTACAAAATGTCTCTAACTGAATCACATCCAAATTATAAGTGTTACACAGATTACGATAATTTACGGAAATTGTAAACTATAAATTTGCAATAGTTCCACATATGATCAATTTCTTTCAAAAAGTCAAGTATTAAGAGCAGACAAATTCAGTATCAATTAGTTCTAAAATCTAAAATACTACACACATTTCATTAAGAGAAGTGGCATTAAAAGTAGTAGGGAATCCTTATATAATCATTTTCTTTGAACATTTCGATATTTAAAAAAGACAACAACAATTTCGATTACTAGTAGTTCTAAAATCAAACAAACTACGCACATTTCATTGGGCGAGTGGCATTGAAAGGATTAAAGATTGCAGGAGAATTCTGGACAAGGAAAATCGGTAGTATTTAGCTCTATTAACAGCTATTGAGTAATCTTGTTAGGTACGGAATGGGGGAGTCTCTGTATCTCTTAGTTTTTGCACTTAATAGTTCTTAGTTTTGTTCAGAGTTACCTTCGGGGTTTTTGAATGCCGTGGCTGTCTCCAGTTCTCGGTGGGAGCATTTTCTGGGCTCAGGTTTCTGGCAAATTTTAGGCACAGATCCACCCGTCGTTCTTGGAGCGACTTCAGGCCTGTGTTGAGCAGAGCGCTCTTGTAGTCGGTGTAGTTCATGCCAAGAATGGTTCGTAGTGCTCTCCTCTGGATTCTTTCTAGTCTCGTGGTTTGTGTTGCTGTGAGACCAGAGTGCCACACTGGCACACAGTACTCTAGCACTGATCTGACGTAGGTTATGTATATTTGTAGTAGGTCCTCAGTGGATAGGCTGAAACGTTTAATTTTCGTAGCATGGCCAGCCGTCCGTTAGCCTTATTGATGGTCTTGTCTACGTGCATATCCCATTTTAGGTTCTTTTGGATCCAAACCCCAAGGAGACATGTGGCACAAACTACCTCTAGCTGCGTTTGGTTGATGGTGAGGACTGGAAGCGGGGGTGGATATTTCATAAAGCAGATTACCATTGCTTTGCATTTGTCCGGGTTTAGCAGCATGTGGTTGTGAAGGGACCAGTCTTGAAAGTTGTTTAGCTCCATCTGCATCACTGAAGGTTTGTTGTATCTGTGTGATTCCGCCAATGATAGATCATCCACATATTTCCAGCGCCCAACGGATGCTTGTCTCATGGCATCGTCGAAGACGACCAAGAAAAGGAGGGGACCCAACAGTGTCCCCTGAGGGACGGAGCATGTGAGAACCTCCCATTCAGAGAGATGACCCCTATAGCGGACTCGCTGACGTCGTCTGGTCAGGAAGTTACTGATCCATGGAATGATGCTCGCCCGTGTGCCTAAATCAATCAATTTCTGTATAGCTATTGTGTGGTCGATTCTATCAAAGGCCTTTGAAAAGTCAGTCATGGCCATTGTGCACACATTCTGTGGTTTCTCAGATTCTTTGCAGAAGAAGTTTATCAGATCAACAAGATAGTGGGCTGTGGAGCGTCCTTTTAGGCATCCGAACTGCTGTGGATCCAAGGATGCTCTGATGTCCGAGGTTACCCACTTTGTCACAAAGGATTCAGCTATTTTTGCTAGATGGGATGTGAGGGACACAGGTCTCAGTTTGTCAGCCGACGGTGGGTGTGATTTGGGGATGGGAACAACTGTTGCATCCTTCCAGATCTGAGGTACGTAGCCCTCAATCAAGGATGTGTTGATAATGTCCGTGATAGGTGAGCTGAGTTCGTAGGAAAATTCCTTCAGAATTCTGGCACTTAGTTGGTCTGGCCCTGTCGCCTTGCTGATTGTGAGTTTTCGGAGACAATTGTTAACTTCCCATGGGTGTACCTCTGGTGGGCCTGATTGGATGGGTCGGTATGCCGGTAGATGGGCAGGATCAAGGCTCGGCCTTCCCTGAGCCACATCTGCGAAGTTTTTGTTTATATAGTTCGCGATGTACGCGTCATCTGCTTCTTCGTTGTCCGGAATATTTACAGACAGTTCTGTTTGCTGCAGGTTTAAAATCGACCTTATTTCTCTGTACCAGGCTGCAGGGTTTTCTTTCTTTAGGTTTTGTATTCTGGTCTGGTAAAACTCCTTTCTGGCTTTCTTTATTTCTCTGCTGACTTTGTTCCGTAGTTGTCTCCATAATAAGGTCTTCTGTTCGGCAAACGCCTTTTGTCTCTTGCGGATCAAATTTTTGATTTCTAGTTTAAGCCATGGTTTATCCCTGCTGTGCATCTTCACGGTCTTGGCTGGGAAAAACCTGTCAGTGGCTGTTTCAATAGTGGCATAGAACGCTGCAGTTTTACCTTCACAAGTTGTGGCAGTAAAAACTTCCTCCCAGGGATGAGAACAAACCCATTGTCCGAAGGCGCGGCGGCCTGAATCACGGATGGGTCGGACTGTCTTGGTTGCAGTACTACTTTCCCTCTTTTCTGCTTTTGGCTCCCACATGACCCATCAGTCACTGACGAAAAGTAGTGAATGCTTCATGAAACGTTTGACAGCTTTCAAAATCTATCCAGTTGTTCAATTTTTCTTGTGAAAATGCAAAATACTGCAAAAAAAAATCATGCCTACAACCTTATTTTGGTTCGGGTAACCAGAAAACCTAAGTTTTGAAGCATAAAGTTAGTGCTAAGAGCATACCTGTTCATAGTCTGTCCAGGTTGATCCATCCATGCTGTGCTGTATTTTGAACTTGGTCAGCCAGCGGGTGCCTCCTCCCTTTGTGGCAACGCCGCTGATCTTGAGAGGCTGTGTCAGGTCGACCTCCACAAACTCCCCGGCCTGATCTGTGCTGGGAGCCCAGAAGTGAACCGTCCCGTCCTCCACCACCTTGCCGAGGTTCCCGTACACGGCGGCATGGCCTGCGTCCAGCTCCGAGGAAGCCGAGAAAGACGCGTCCGGGATGAGGTTACCGACCATCGTCAATGCTGCGGACAGACGTTTAGCAAAGTTTATTGCATTTACAGTAAGGCATTATTTTGCCATTTTGGATACTTCGTGAACTTCGAGTCATTTAGCATCTGCAGAATTGTGTTAATCCCAAAGGGGTCCTCGATTGCAGCTACATATTTCTTACATCATTTTTACTTATACTTTACAATATTAGCCCATCTAGATGTACGGTTTCTGGGATATGGGAATTAGTCCGTAATTAAACTGAAAGTCCAAAATTAAACAGAACACTGTTAATTATGGTAATGCTCGTCCTTACATTGCTGTTGTATAGACGTTGCTCCGTGCTGCATGGTCACCGAGCCACCATGCTGCAGTAGGGTAAAGCTGGCAGCAGCAGCTGTAGGAGATAACAAGACAGTCAGAAAATCATTCAAAGTACAGTATATGTGTTAGATGATATGTTTTTCGGTGGATACATAAATTAATTAATGTCATAAACAGTTTTGTAACTGAGACCATTAACTCATCTGATAGTTAAACCAAAAGATGCTGCCTTACTCTGAGGAGGATGCTGACTTACTCTGAGGAGGATGCTGCCTTACTCTGAGGAGGATGCTACCTTACTCTGAGGAGGATGCTATCTTACTCTGAGGAGGATGCTGCCTTACTCTGAGGAAGAAGCTGACTTACTCTGAGGAGGATACTGACTTACTCTGAGGAGGATGCTGGCTTACTCTGAGGAGGATGCTAGCTTACTCTGAGGAGGATGCTGGCTTACTCTGAGGAGGAAGCTGACTTACTCTGAGGAGGATGCTGCCTTACTCTGAGGAAGAAGCTGACTTACTCTGAGGAGGATACTGACTTACTCTGAGGAGGATGCTGACTTACTCCGACTGAGAAGTATGCGGACTAATTCTATCTATCAGAAAAGGAAACTTCTGAGGAGGATGTTGACTTACCTCGACTGATGAGGATGTTGATTCGGAAGGCGATGCCGCCCTCGCTCCACTCGGCTGGGAAGAAGCGCAGGTATCTGCAAGTGACGTCAGCGGGGAACGGCTGGATACTCGGAGCAGTGCCATCCGTGTTGCCTGTAAATACCTGGAAACAAGATAGAAACGTTATTATTACTCCGTGAAGGAGGTCAGGACCTCCGGACGTAGTATTGTGTTTGCAACTACTGCGATACCTTGTCAAGTGAATAATATGTAGGAAATGAAAGATATTGTTATGACTTTGTTCATCTATT
>NW_017804664.1:939879-943559 GCF_001625305.1 Branchiostoma belcheri | reverse complement strand
ATATAGTTCGCGATGTACGCGTCATCTGCTTCTTCGTTGTCCGGAATATTTACAGACAGTTCTGTTTGCTGCAGGTTTAAAATCGACCTTATTTCTCTGTACCAGGCTGCAGGGTTTTCTTTCTTTAGGTTTTGTATTCTGGTCTGGTAAAACTCCTTTCTGGCTTTCTTTATTTCTCTGCTGACTTTGTTCCGTAGTTGTCTCCATAATAAGGTCTTCTGTTCGGCAAACGCCTTTTGTCTCTTGCGGATCAAATTTTTGATTTCTAGTTTAAGCCATGGTTTATCCCTGCTGTGCATCTTCACGGTCTTGGCTGGGAAAAACCTGTCAGTGGCTGTTTCAATAGTGGCATAGAACGCTGCAGTTTTACCTTCACAAGTTGTGGCAGTAAAAACTTCCTCCCAGGGATGAGAACAAACCCATTGTCCGAAGGCGCGGCGGCCTGAATCACGGATTGGTCGGACTGTCTTGGTTGCAGTACTACTTTCCCTCTTTTCTGCTTTTGGCTCCCACATGACCATGCAGTGATCACTCAGTCCTAGGGGACCCAATACTTGTGGTTGTTTGTAATGTTTTCCTAGGTCAGTTATTATCAGGTCTAAAATGGCTTGCCCTCTTGTTGGTGCTCGTACGACCTGGTTTAAATCATTACCGTTACACAGCTGACTGATGTCGAGCCGATTGAAGTCTCCCAGTAACATCACCCCTGCCTCTGGGCAGCGTGTTCTAACTTTGTCGGTTCCTGTGATGAGGTGGTCTAGCAGTAGGTTTTGGTGTGGGGATGATGGCGGAATGTACACGGCACATAAGACTATTTCGGACACTCCTCTGGGTAGGCGTGTTGGTCTGATTGATACCCACAAACACTCCAGTTCCGGGGGGACTACTATGTCCTGAAGTGGTTTCGCTGGTATAGTGTTCTTAACATAAATCGCAACACCACCCCCTCTACTCGTGCAGCGACACTTGGAGAACAGTGTATATCCGTCGATAGAGAGACACGACTCCGCCATGTCCGGAGAGAACCATGTTTCCGACACGACACCGACATCCACATTGTTATCTAGCATGATGCATTGGTATTCTTCCAATTTGTTAGCGAGTGATCTTGGGTTACACAATAACACAGAAGGTGTTGTAGCTTGGACAACATGTTTATTTTCCTTCTGAACGTTTACAATCACACGATCCGCATTTCTCTGCAAAATGTCTGAGTTGACAGGTGGTTTGTGGGCCCAGGTGTTTGGTCTGCTCGTCAGGAGAGTAGGAATTTTGCGGATTAAGTTCCTTCCTCCTCTGCTTCCTCTAGTATGAAGTGGTTTCTTTATTCCACAATCAATGATGGATTTCTTGACCTCAAATGTAGGTTTAAAATTTGCCTGGAGAGCTTTTAGGGTCCCCGAGGAATACGAGAGAATTCGTTTCAGTAACATTGTCCCAGGGTGACCTCTAGTAACCTCGCGGCCAAAGGTAGACTCAGGTAGGAAAAACTGATATTTAGAGGTACAAATCAAAACTTCGTCGAACGTCAGTAGTCGGAGAGACAGTTTGCTTGAAGTATAGTTCAGCTCAAACCTTTGAAAAGCTTGTTTGGACGCTTGAAATGCTCGGCGGCTGAGGAGTTCCTTTGTTTTTCCATCGGTTCCCTCCCACCAGGCCAGCGACGACGACTTGTGGACGAGATTTTTAGGGTACGAACCGATTATTTTCCCCGAACTTGTAACTCAGGAGACAGAGAAACAGTCCATCTACAGTATTCTTCCCCGATACACCACCGATGACACAAATGTTGACTTAGAACTGTCCTTTTAGAGGACACTAACAGGGAGAGACATGTATACGTGGCAGCTATAAAAGCGCCACCTTGCGAAAAGCCTGCAACAAGAAGGTTATAACATCCCATCCACTGGGCAGCCAGTATACCATACATGGTTAGTTGAACTTGAACTTGTATTAGTGTAGGCAAACCAACTGACAAATCAACTCACTTCTGTGCCTTCTGGAAGTCATGTATGGGGAGGTCCTCAGGGCGCTGTAGGTAACCTCTCAACTGGGCCTGTAGGTCCTGCAGTACCGGCGGCAGACCATGGGGGAGCTGCAGCACAACATACAGCAATGCCTCAAAACACGTCTTCTGTGCATTGTAGTTAACCCTTGTCCTGCTGACATTCCTGGCACAATATTTTTCAATAAATTCATGTCTTAATTAGATCATAGACCCCCCCAATTTTTTTGCCCTGCAGTGGCATAGTTACTTCCACATTCGTTGCGTTTCGCTGCGGTGTGATGCGTTGCACGAGAAATACCCCCAAAATGTACCTATACAGGGTGCTATATAGATGGTACTGTATGTGTAGAACAACAATTGTTGTACTCCACAGGACAAGGGTTTTTAATACATTTGTAATACACTTTTCTTTATAGTTTCATAAACAGAGTAAAGTTAATTCTTAAAAATTCTTATTCATCATTACTTTGCACCTATTACAATCAAGTAAGAGCTTATTGGGCGCTATAATTTACAGTACAAAGTTTCTAATTGATAACAGAAAGGCCATAGGTACACATATCAGCGATACTAAACCTAGAATATTTGTGGTATACTACATTTTTTCACTACGCAAAGTTAAGAAAACAATATACAGAAGAAAGGACTGCTTACAGTAGTCAGTGGTGGCAGCGGGTGTTTGGCCGTATCCCCCCTGGGGCAGACATGAACTTTCCCTGCACATCCCACCTCCAGCAGGGAGAAGGGACAGTCCAGTAACTCTGCAGAGGGAGGGGCTGGGAGGGATGGTAAGGTTTTGTTGTACACGACGTTCTATATATCAAAGCTTTGTGAGAAAGGCTGTATTCCAAAACATGAAAATAATTTTGGATGACACTTAAGTAATAGATCTTGGCGTTTATTTCTTTTTCAAAACCCCGGATTTGTGACAGTTATCTAGTTCAACTTAATATGATTTACTTCAGCAGAACACACGTAACACACCTCAGTGGATTACTCGTGCATGAAATATCCGGGTATATTTACTTTGGTGAAACGCCCCCCTCCCCCTTCTACATGGAAAATGCGGCAACAAATTAACAAATGTGACGGCAGGAAAAAAAAAAACTGACAACATCCTGTATTTCTGAGACCCTACTTCACTGATAGTTGGAGTCTGTAGAAGTTTGCCGTGCGAAATGTTTCCAAAATCTGTACCTGTTTTCTGCGTCTCCAAACTTTCCAGCTCAGTGGCCGCCATGTTGGTGTGACCTCTGACCTTACCCAGCTGACGACACGTCACAGCACCCGACCTTGGCATGTTGGGGGGAGGGGCAGGTAGTACGGGGGTTTGACCTCCTTGGTAACGTTACAGGTAAGGTAAGGATGCCTGTGGCTAAGGCGAGATAACAAAGTAGTTGTAGAATTTGATAGATTTGCTTGAAGTGGGGTATACGGAATAGATGGGCTAGGGCAAGTGGCTGGGCTAGTGGGCATTAGAGCATAGAGCATAATTTTGACTCATGCTTTGTGGGGCCCCATTGACTTTTAACCAGTAGACTGGATCGTGAAGTTACTGGTGTACATGTGAAGATATGCCGAACTGGTAATGGCCATCTAGATTAGACATCTAGTTACTAGTATCTATCTATCCATCCATCTCTCTCTATCTCTCCCTCCCCTCTCTCTCCCC
>NW_017804664.1:891022-939785 GCF_001625305.1 Branchiostoma belcheri | reverse complement strand
CCTCTCTCTCTCTTTCTCTCTCTTTTTATGGGGCATTCATTATAAGAAATAAAACATATGGACAACAACATGTGTTATATTCATTGTTTAATGTTCTGCTGCTAGCATACACAACTGTTGGAGTTATATAGAGTTATGCATCTTATGAATTCACAATTTCTTATGTATATCACAATAAAACATTAGTCTACAGTTGTTCAGATATACTTGGCACAATTCTGAACTACTTATAGTTAATAATGACGCACACTTGATACGTCCTTGTTGGGAAACATATCACAGACTGACATCTGTTTTGTTTTACTTTAAACAAATGCTTGTTGCTTGTCAGCACAAACAAAGGTTGAATAGGCTAAAGGCTAAATACATATTGTTTTGCATTATCAAGTAAAGTGGAAAGAAGTCTTGGATATGTCTATTTGTATGTAAAACTGAGTCAGTGCCGCACTACATGGTCTCATTATGTACATGTATTGTAAAATCTACATAGTACCGAAATGTTGTGCATTTTTTATTTGAGTGTAGTTATTTTACACTTATAAGGGTATGGGGTATTCATCGGTGTAAAACATATTGAAACCTATATTAGTATATAATATGGTTTTAGTCTATTACAGTGTAGAGGCAGGGACAAGTAAATAAGCTATATAGCTAATATGACTGCAGACATCTGCAGAAAGTTTTGTGAAAGATGGGTATTGTCGTGCTCTTGTCAGCTGTAAACACGTTCCACAATCTCCTCACTACCTTCACCAAATGAAGTTTAACCTTTATGACTGACATATTATAATTGTTTCTCATTGATGATGCAAAATAAGGTCCTTATGATCCGCTCTAACCAAATAGCACGTTGCCCAAACGTTTGCAATTCTATTCTTTAACAATAGCCATTGTAGGATCCGGATTTTCTTATCTATTATGCAAATGAGGTTCTGATTTCTATTTCATGACAATACATCCATAAATTCCTAGGATCATCATACTAAACTACAAGGACAGAAACAAACGCTACCAAAAACATAACTTTCTTGGCCAAGCCAGAGGTAAAATAACTTTTCGTCTGACTCAGACAACATCCGTCCAATTTAGCAAAAATTAATGTCGACAGAGGAATCAATTGCAACCTGAGATACACAGTCAAACATTATGATTCTGATATCCTTATAGTTGCTGGGTTTGTTACGCATCAGCTCGTCAATAATCTCCTGATAACCCAATGACTCCAAGAACATCTCGAACTCCTTACATAACCCATTACAGATCATTCCCTCAACTACCAGCGTCTCCAGAGTTTGGTTTTCCTGGATTGCAGAACACAGGCTGGAGAGGGACTCGCTACTACACGTCCCGTGGTAGACTTTTTTTGTGATATTTGTCATATTTTCAGGATCCCATTGCTTCCACCTAAGTGTTAGTGCCTTTAGCACCTTGTTTTTCTTGATACATTCTGTGAGTTCCTGAACCATCGGTTCAACCTCAAATGTTTCAGGAATTTCTTTGACTGCAAATCCAACATTCTTTGTCATAGACACATCGTTCCCTGGAAGCTCGAACTCAACCTCCTCAAGTGTTGCATGTTGGGAAATGCTCTGTAGGGTCTCTGTTAGATTACCGAACCCCCTGACTTCAGGATCATAACGATACCACTCGCCTATCTCCAGCCTTAACGAGCGGAGACAATTCTGCCTTACAATCATTTGGGCCAACAGCCTGTCATATTCTGAGAAATCTGCATCAGGCGTATCCCCAAAGTTGCCTCGAGCTCCCATGACAAGTCTTCCTACCGTGATTCTGATATGTTCTATCCTTGATGCCATGGAAAGCTGTTGAAGTGAGCTTAACAGTGACAGATATAATGTATTTGGAGGATTAAGAAAAGGGTTGATATGAATGAATACACTTCCTGTTCCACACCGAGGTACGAATGCGCGCAGTGGGGAGAAAGAGTGGTCAACAGCTCTAAGTCTAACACCAGGAACATCAGTCTCATGGAATGTAACAGAATGCAATGCGCAGTAATCTGATAATGTGTCTACCAAGACGTCAAGTTTCTCCCGATCTGAAGACCCTGCATCGTCATTGATATAACTGCAATTGAATGTCAGATGCTGGGTCAATCTTAGATTGTCACTTACAGTTTGTTTCTTTTGACAGGTCAGTACGTGTGTCAAACCTACAAACCAATCCATATGGCGACCATAGTCCTTACTAAAATCACCCAGGTTGTTAGTTGCGTGCTGAGACAGACAAGGTGCCACAATCTCTGCCATTTTAACACCTGCACATTCCGTTCTCCCAAGCCACGTGAGACATACAAACGACAAAACATCCCTGTCCTCATCTATTTTCAACTTTGTTAAGTTCCTCTGCAAACATGTCAAACAGTGGGTTTGCATTCTCGCCTAGGATCAAAAGTAACCAGTCTTGGACCTCCATGTATTTGCGGCGACTACATAAAATCAGTTCCCTGTCGACACCAGTAGTTGTCAAACCAAACAACCTACGAAGACAATTCATCCCCTCTTCTCTACTACCACCTGTGAACAGGCCACTGATATAGTGGGAGGCAATGTACTCCTGAAACGTTTTGTGCAGGAAGGCACAGAAGCAGGTGCGTTTGATTCTGGAGAAAGAGTAATCTCTAGTCAGGAGGCCCAAGGTCAACATGTTATCGGCGTTTGTGCCATATTTCTCTGTGATCTCAGCTATGTTAAACTGGAGCTGCTCCTGCTCTAGCCCCTCCCAGGACAGTTTTCCCAGACCTCGCAAGGCTGCTTCTATGTCAGGAGGAAGTTTGTCACCTTCCGTTGGAAGGGCTTTCTTTGCACAGAATCGTTTAGCGACTGAACGTACAATCATGTCATACAGTTCGGCTTTGTTAGAGGGTAGTTGTTCATTGTTATCTTCCCCAGACAACACATATGAGCAAGTTGTTGAGGGGATTCACTACTAGTTCTGACAGATTTTCTGTTACTGTGGATCTGTTTTACTAGTTGTAAGGCAGACTCTGGGGATTTGCAAAAGTATTTGCGTATGAAATCCTCTGAGTTTTCCTCACTATAGCCTACTATGCTGTAGAACTGGTGACATTTCTCCAGGTCTTTCACACAGTGGTACGGCCTGGAGGTCACCAGGACATGACAGTTCCGGAGGATTTTACCCTGAATCAAGTCCATCACATCTGTGACTTGCCTAGCTGCCTGACTGAGCTCATCTAGACCGTCTAGGATGAAGAGAACATCATCTTGGATCTGTTGGATGTAGGACCAGAGCTGGTCCGGGGTCGTGTTTGTATCCTTTGGTAGGAGCTGCTCAAATATTTCATCCTTTACCTTCCCAGCTAAGTGTCGCATTTCTAGGAAGAACACAACCTTAAACCTGTCCAGTTTCCCACAGGACCAATCATAAGCAAGCTTCTGGCAAGAGCACGACTTCCCAATACCAGGATCCCCCTCTACTCGTATCTTTCGTACGCTACTGTAAATAGCAGTTAAGGTAATGATATCTGTACCTTGAAAGCGCCCCCTACCGTCCCTAGGCTGGAGCTGCAGGTCGGTGTAGATTTCTCCAGGTTGCAGGTTGAGGTCTTCGCACCTGGGCAGAGGCCGCACCTGCGCATACTCGGTACGGTACAGGTCCTTCAGATTAGCGATGATGTCATCAGGCGACCCTGAAATAAGCATAGGTTCTTTTATATCAAATTGAATACAGTACACATTATACAACTTTCACTTTCACTTTCATACACACAATGGCTGGGAAGAAATGTCACGGGCAAACATTTGACTATGACTTCTGTATGTTCCACTTTGAAAAAAAAACTACTAGTACACTATTTTGTATTTGTAACTATCTTAGCTATGATTGGTTTGATGGCCAGTTATAATGTGTACAATACTGAAACAGTCCATATTATCTAACGATATGCATTGACATCCATTGCAACGTTTTCTAATGATTGCATGGCCATGTCATACAAACAAACACGTCCCCCCCCCCCGTTATTCAAAACAGGGTGTAATTTTTGCGGCCAGTCCCAAATGCCTTTTAAATGTACATGTAGGGGTGCTTCTGAAATATTACATTGACCACGAAAACAGCTACGGTAAAAAATATGTGCATCGTCACGCGCATGTCTGCAGACAACATATAAAATTACATACCGATTAAACAAAGGGAACCCGTTTTAGGGACGACGAAAGCCGACTGACCACAATACTCCTGCGGGAGGGATACCTCCTTCATTGAGTAACAAAAGGAACATTAGAATGCCTGCTGCCCTTCCAGATGAAACGACCTGTGAGAAGCATGACTTACCCGTGGCTGTGTCATGGTCTGTCTGCCAGCTTGATTCCACACATGGTTTCGTTTTCGCCCCCGAGCTCTGCCTCTGGGTACCACGGAAGTATTCCAAAAACAAAGTTTTCAACTCGTTACTGTCCTTCCTTCAGACTGTGTTGTCCTTCCTCCAGACGGCTTTGCCCTTCCGTCAGTTCTTCCTTCAGACTGTCTTGTCCTTCCTTCAGATTGTCTTGCCCTTCCTTAAGACTGCCTTGCACCTTCTTCAGGCTGTCTTGCCCCTCCTTCAGACTGGCTTGCCCTTCCTTCAGAATGCCTTGCCCTTCCTTCAGGCTGTCTTGCCCTTCTCTCAGACTGTGTTGTCCTTCCTTCAGACTGTCTTGCCCTTCTCTCAGACTGTCTTGCCCTTCCTTCAGGCTGCCTTGCACCTTCTTCAGGCTGTCTTGCCCTTCCTTCAGACTGTCTTGCCCTTCCTTCAGGCTGTCTTGCCCCTCCTTCAGACTGGCTTGCCCTTTCTTCAGAATGTCTTGTCCTTCCTTCAGGTTGTCTTGCCCTTCCTTCAGGCTGTCTTGTCCTTCCTTCAGACTGCCTTGTCTTTCCTTCAGACTGTCTTGCCCTTTCTTCAGGCTGCCTTGCTCCTTCTTCAGACTGTCTTGCCCCTTCTTCAGAATGTCTTGTCCTTCCATCAGACTGCCTTGTCCCTTCTTCAGAATGCCTTGTCCTTCCTTCAAACAGTCATGCCCTTCCTCCAGACTGTCTTGCCCTAAATTCAGACTGCCTTGTCCCTCCTTCAGACTGTCTTGTCCTTCCTTCAGACTGTCTTGCCCTTCCTTCAGACTTTCCTGTTCTCTCTCTAGACTGTTTTGTCCCCACTTCAGACTGTTTTGTCCCCTCTTCAGACTGTCTTGCCCTCTCTTCAGAATGCCTTGTCCTTCCTCCAGACTGACTTGTCCTCTCTTCAGACTTTCCTGTTCTCTCTCCAGACAGCGTTGTCCTTCCTTCAGACCGTCTTGCCCTCTCTTCAGACGGTCTTGCCCTTCCTTCAGACTGTCTTGCCCTTCCTTCAGACTTTCCTGTTCTCTCTCCAGACTGTTTTGTCCCCTCACCAGACTGTCTTGCCCTCTCGTCAGAATGTCTTGTCCTTCCTTCAGACTGTCTTGCCCTTCCTTCAGACTGTCTTGTCCTTCCTTCAGACTGTCTTGCCCTTCCTTCAGACTTTCCTGTTCTCTCTCCAGACTGTTTTGTCCCCTCTCCAGACTGTTTTGTCCCCTCTCCAGACTGTCCTGCCCTCTCGTCAGAATGTCTTGTCCTTCCTTCAGACTGTCTTGCCCTTCCTTCAGACTGTCTTGCCCTCTCTTCAGACGGTCTTGCCCTTCCTCCAGACTGACTTGTCCTCTCTTCAGACTTTCCTGTTCTCTCTCCAGACGGCGTTGTCCTTCCTTTAGTTCTTCCTTCAGACTGTCTTGTCCCCACTTCAGACTGTTTTGTCCCCTCTCCAGACTGTCTTGCCCTCTCTTCAGACTTTCCTGTTCTCTCTCCAGACAGCGTTGTCCTTCCTCCAGACTGTCTTGCCCTCTCTTCAGACTGCCTTGCCCCTCCTTCAGACTTCCTTGCCCCTCCTTCAGACTGTCTTGCCCTTCCTTCAGACTGTCATGCCCTTCCTTCAGACTGTCTTGTCCTTCCTTCAGCCTTTCCTGTTCTCTCTCTAGTCTGTTTTGTCCCCTCTCCAGACGGTCTTGCCCCTCCTCCAGACTGTCTTGCCCTCTCTTCAGACGGTCTTGCCCCTCCTCCAGACTGTCTTGCCCTCTCTTCAGACGGTCTTGCCCCTCCTTCAGACTTTCTTGTCCCTGCTCGAGATTTCTCAGAAAGTACGTGACCTCCATATCTTCCTGTACAGCTGAGCTGATCTAGCAGGGTTACAGGGTCATGGTAGCAGCGAGAATGGCCGGAACGTGGTCAGGTGCAACCTGCTAAATTACCCTCCCTTCTTAAGTAGTATCATTTTCACTTTCGTACACGTCATTCAAATGTTGGTTAGGCCTACAAACTGATCTTAGAATTCCCACCTAACATCCAAATTAATCGCATAATTATCGCATAATTTTGTCCAGAAGATGCACAGCAAGCCAACCACACGGATGAAGCCTCCTATTAAGCTTTTCATGGGCAATGTTGGACAGGAAAGTCACAAGTCCTCAGCGATATGAAAGTCCGTTTGTCAAGATGGCGGCCCCAGTAGGATAAGTCCGGTAATGCATTGGCGCAGGCGTAGAAGCCTAGTAGTAGAAGCCGCACTTTTTGACTTTTGACACCCTCTTTCTTACATGTTTAATACCAATACCGGTCATTGGCCTTCGAGTCGTTCGAACTTGTTCGGGGAGGGGGTAACTTCCGGGATCGACGACCTCCATTGTGGATTTTGACGTCAAGATGATTAGGTAAATGGGGGTGTTGTAAGGTAAGGTAGTTTTACTTCTGCACACCTGAGAATAAACCATTCGACAGTCGGGGCCGGGGTGACTTGTATTTAATCTTTTTTCTCTCATCGAAATGCAGTTGCCATAATACAAGAATAAACAAACATACATGACAAGTATTTCCTAATTTCATACGCTTGTGTTTTATACTGCATGCTCTTGAAAAATGTAAGAAAAAATATTTATAAACCCCCATTTAAGCTGATGAAACCGGCCAACGACCCTGACCGAGGTCACGGGCTAAGAGTGACTCCAGGCCGCGCAACATATAGGCCCTTCAGTGTTCGGTAAACTTCGCCCTGCTGCCTAACCCCATATCCAGTACAAATGTGGTGCCAAACAGCTACCTTAGCAGACTGAAGGTTAATCTATTCATGGGAACTAACGACTGCTTTTAGTTTTTGCCATACATAAAAGCAGTACGATTTTGAGCTGTCGTCATATCGTTTGTTGAAGGAAAGGTATATCCGGTTAGATTTTGAATCTATCAGACGTTTCAAGTAGCAATTCACAACTTTTCGTCAGTGAATCTGATAATACCTGGATGTCTCACCATCATCGACGAATTGTGGTATCCGTTCCTGGCATGTTTCCGTGCAGCCAACAGGCCACTATTGTGTGCGAGTTTGGGGAAACACCGTGCAGGAAGGGAGAGGCAGGGGGTTGCTTGATGATGACTCCACCAATGATTTTTGCTTTTCTCCAGACACGTTTTGCTTTTGACTTGTCTTTGGCAGTTCTTACCCCGTGCTCATGAGAACAAAAGGCCAGCTCGGGTCACCTTACATGCATGTGTGTTTATGTGTTGGTGGGGGGGGGGCGTTACAGGTGTGGGGGGGATCTTGCAGGTGTGCATTAAGGGAGCCCTGGGGCAAGTAGGTCGAGAGGGGGCATTACGCTGGAGGGGGGCATAAGGCTGGAGGGCCAGGGGGAATTAGTAGGCTACCACGTACGCCAAATGTATTTATGATATGAGTCAGTTGAAAATCAGTGAGTTTTGTAATGACTGTCAAACATACTGTGACACAATGTCTAAGTAACTATAGGTTATTTTGGGGGCCCACCTTATTTTTTTTTTACATTTTATCCGTATTTTTGCGTCTGATCTTCACAAAATCTACTCAGATTATCACGCTATTGTCCTAGTTCATGGTATTATCTCAAAACAAATCAACAGACTGACATCAATATGTATATTTAACATCTGTTTAATATAGCGCATTGCAGTGGTTTCATTTGCTTCGTGAACATCATGTAAATATCTAAGCGTTCTTTTACAGACTTACACACATAGTATAGTCTTCCAATTACGATAAGCATTACAACTATATACAATGTGTCTGATACCTTTGGCGATCCTTCATTTACAAATATCACAAATATCCTCCCTTCTGGTCAACAGAAGGACAATATGTACAAGTCAATCTACAAACACGACTATAAACAAACTTGTAAACAAGCCATAAACAAGCGTATAACTGTACCAGGGAATGCATATATTGTGTTATTAAGTAAAATAGAAATAAGCCATCTTTAGTTGTAAATGTAAGTACAACTTTTGTAACGCTCCCAAATGAACCTCGGTAGATACACACGTTTGCGTATTTTCTTCATTGTCTGCAGACAGGAATGTTCTTGGACCTGGTGCCATTTTGATTTCAGTGAGCATCACGTACTATTATACAGACATGGGTCGTTGCACTAATCTTAACTCACATCGGTGTAAAACAATGTGTTAACATGCATGTCTAATATACATATTTGTCTAATATATTGCGGAGGCAGGGACATCTAAATAACATACTGTATATGGCATCTAACTGAAGAAAAGGTTTGTGATATTAGGTTCAAACAAAAGTGGAAACTGTCGTGCTCTTGTCAGAAACAAACCTTTCTGTTTTAGTGCATACATTGACCTCATAGCAGATGTTTAGAAACCTTGATAGGAAAGTAGATACATTTGGGATGAATATATCTTTGCCTGGTTTGCTTGGAACTCTGACATGCTATTACATCGAAACTTGTGACAACTGGTAGATGAAATTATTTCGTTTCTATTTATTTGAGCAGAGGACGGATTCCTCTTACCTGTACATATCAAAGGCACACATAACCATGGTGAAACCTTTGTTAAGGGCACTTTAGCTGTGAGAAGTGAGTGACGTTTGTGTTCTCTACTGCTATGTGGATGGCCCACGGGGCTCCGCAGCTGTTCTATCGCTGCGGTACCTAACCCAAGCTGCCGGAAACGTCACAAAGTCATTCCCGGGCGTGCGGGCATAGATAGTTATATTGAGCACCTTATAGTTTCTGGGTTTATTACCCAAAAACCTGGCAATTATCCTTGCCTGTCGTCCTGACTGAGAGTCAGACAACATGCCCTCAATCTCCAGCGTCTCCAGAGTTCGGTTTCTCCGGATCGCAGAACACAGGTTGGAGAGGGACTGACTGCTGCAGACTCCATGGTAAACTTTATGTGTTATATTTCGAATATCCCAGAGTTTCCATTTAAGCCTTAGTGTCTTCAGCTTCTTGTTTTTCTTGATACATTCTGTGAGTTTTTGGACCATTGGCTCCACATCAAATGTCTCATGACATTTGTATTTTACCATCTCCACATTGTCAACCATACCAGCCGCCTCGAACTTTGTATTTGCACCTAATGTCAACACATCGTTCCCTGGAAGCTCGAACTCAACCTCCTCAAGTGTTGCATGTTGGGAGATGCTCTGAAGGGTCTCTGTTAGGTTACCGAACCCCCTAACATCAGTATCCTGGCGATACCATCCTCCTATCCCTAGCCTTAAGGACCGGAGGCAATTCTGCCTTACAATTATTTGGGCCAACAACTCGTCATATTCTGAGAAGTCTGCATCAGGTGCATCGTCAAAGGTGTCTCCCGTGACACCACCGGTAATTCTGATATGCTCCACCCTTGGTGCCGCGGAAAGCTGTTCAAGCGAGCTTAACAGTTTGAGATATAACGAACCGTGAGGGTCGATACGGATGGACACACTTCCTGTTCCACACCGAGGTATGAATGTGCGCAGTGGGGAGAAAGTGTGGACAGCAGCCCTAACGCCACCACCAGGATCTAGTAATGTCACAGAACGCAATGCGTCGTAATCTGATAATGTTTCTTCTAACACGTCAAATTCCTCTTCAATCAAAGATCTTGCACTGATATGACGGAGGTTGACTGTCAGATGCTGAGTCAAACTTGGATTAATACTTACAGTTAGTTTCTTTTGGCAGGTCAGTACGTGTGTCAAACCTACAAACCAATCCATATGACGATCATAGCGCTCACTAAAATCACCCAGGTTGTTAGTTGCGTGTTGAGGCAGACAAGGTGCCACAATCTCTGCCATTCTAACACCTGCACAGGTTTTCCCAAGCCACGTGATACACACAAACGACAAAGCGTCCCTGTCCTGATCAGTTTGAGTTTTGCTTAGTTCCTCTGCAAACATGTCAAACAACGGGTTTGCATTCTCACCTAGGATCAAAACCAACCATTGCTGAACCTCCCTGTATTTACGGTGACTAGCTAAGATCAGTTTACTGTTGACACCAGTGGTAGTTGTCAAACCAAACAAACTACGAAGACATTTCATCCCCTCTTCTCTGCTACTACTACTACTGAACAGGCCACTGATATAGCGGGCGGCCATGTACTCCTGAAACGTTTTGTGCAGGAAGGCGCAGAAGCAGGTGCGTTTGATTCTGGAGAAAGAGTAATCTCTAGTCAGGAGGCCCATGCTCAACATGTTATCGGCATTTGTGCCATATTTCTTTGTGATCTCAGCTGTGTTAAACTGGAGCTGCTCCTGCTCTAGCCCCTCCCAGGACAGTTTCCCCAGACCTCGCAAGGCTGCTTTTATGTCAGGAGGAAGCTCATCACCTTCCACTGAAAGGTCTTTCTTCGTACAGAATCGCTTAGCAACTGAGATTACAATCATTTCATAGAGTTCAGCTTTGCTAGAGGGCAGCTGGCCATTGTTATCTTCCCACACAACACATACAAGTACGTTGTTGAGGGGGTTCACTACTATTTCTGACAGATTTCTGTTACTGTGAAGCTGTTCCACTAGTTTTGAGGCTGACTCTGGGAATTTGCTAAAGTATTTGTACACAAACTTCCTTGAATCGTACAAACGATAGCCTAGTATTTTGTAGAACTGGTGACATTTCGCCAGGTCTTTGACACAGTGGTACGGCCTGGAGGTCACCAGGACATGACAGTTCCGGAGGATTTTACCCTGAATCAGGTCCAGCACATCTGTGACTTGCCTAGCTGCCTGACTGAGCTCATCTAGACCGTCTAGGATGAAGAGAACATCATCCTGGTTCTGTTGGATGTAGGACCAGAGCTGGTCCGGGGTCGTTTTGGTATCCTTTGGTAGGAGCTGTTCAAATATTTCATCCTTTACCTTCCCAGCTAAGTGTCGCATTTCCAGAAAGAATACAACCTTAAACCGGTCTAGTTTCCCACAGGACCAATCATAAGCAAGCTTCTGACAAGAGCACGACTTCCCAATACCAGGGTCCCCTTCAACTCGTATCTTTCTGCCTTCTGATTTAACCTTATCTTCACTGTCTTCACCTGTATTGTAAATATCACCTAAGCTTACAATAGTGTCTGTGTCCCGGAAGCGCCCCCTACCGTCCCTACGCTGGAGCTGCAGGTCGGTGTAGATTTCTTCAAGGTGCAAGTTGAGGTCTTCGCACCAGGGCAGAGGCCGCACATGCGCATACTCGGAAGCGTAGAAGTCCTGCAGACAGGTGATGACGTCATCAGGCACCTCAGATAACCCTGGAATATACACAGGTTATAAAGTAATGTATAAAGTAAAATACAACATAATTCACTTTGATTTGATCCATCTACTAGTAGTATAATGTGCAAAAGATGGATCAAATCAAAGTGAATTATGTTGTATTTTACTTCATACATTACAGCGGTCAGACATTTCAGCTAGTATCCACTAGCTTTCGTCAGCGACTGTTCCAACATGCCAGTCAGTGACGACAGCTATTGGATACTAGCTGAAACGTCTGACCGTTTCCAAAATCATATCCAGTTGCTTGAGTAACTGCTTTTTGACAATTTCATATTTGTCAGTACCTGTCATTCTTAGAACAGCCAGTCCTCAAGCTTATGTATGTACAATAAAATGTACTGAGATTTCCTACTGTAACATATTCCATGAAATAGAGATCCATATAAATATTATAACTGCATAATTTAAGTGCATATGTACATTTTTTAAAGGGAACATAACCCTTACCCTAACCCCCCATGTAGATGAGAGAATCCCTGCCCCCTGTAAGTAGCACAACTCACCTGCACCTTGGTCTGTTTGGCAGCTTGATTGTGCAGATGGTTTTGTGATCGCCCCCAGGCTCTGGTTATCACAGACTGGCTCTAAAGCTACAAAAGGGAATATGTATTTCATATACTGTTAGAAGTTGCATATCTGACAATAGCATTTCAATGTATGCAGTAATAAATAAGTATACATGTCACCTTTGCAGTATTATATGTTTTGTTATTAGTTGCAAATATATCATGTCAACCCCTGCACTTTGGCTGGGAAAATACATTAGTGAACAAATGAAGACGTTTTACAGAAAATGTAAGATTAGTCTGCTATATAATGGGAGGGGAACACGGAGTGAACGACAGATTAACAACAGCCTGTAGGCAGTGGCTGAACTGTACAGTGACATAGTGTACTTTTCCAACATGACATATGATGTTAGGATCTTTTAGATATCTAACGTCCAAAACTTTTATAAATTCTCAGCTTATTAATACTAGTAGTCTTCCCAAACATCACTAGAAAGACACGACACATATACCCAAAGAAACAAGGGTTAAACACAACATATTTATTTTGTGTTGCCTGTCAAATGTAAGTAGATAACATTTCTTGTGATAAATCTTACCTGTGCTGGAGCTTGAATCTTCACGTTGTCCGGAGTTTGTTCCCGGGCTCTGGGCATCGCGGACTTCCTCCAACAGACTCTTTATCTCCTCTTGTCCTTTCCTTAGGCTTTCGCCTTGATCCAAAATTTCTTTTCTCTGACTCTCTCCTTGGGCCAAGATTGCTTCTTGTCCTTTCATCTGATCCAAAACTTCTTCTTGTCCTTTTTTCTGGCTCTCACCTTGGACCAAGAGTGTTTCTTGCCCCTTCAGCAGCCTGCTTCCTTGATCCAAAACTTCTTCTTGTACCTTTTTCTGGCTCTCTCCTTGATTCAAGAGTGTTTCTTGCCCCTTCAGCAGACTCTTTCCCTGATCCAAAACTTTTTCTTGCCCTTTCCTTAGACTCCCTAACTGAGCCAGAATGAGGTCTTCCTTGTGCAGTCGCTCTAGCAGGTCGAAGTACTTCCTTTCCAGTTCTGGGTCGATGCTGCGCCTGCGCCTTTTTGCAATTCTGTCTCTGTCTCCTCCTCCGAGAGCAACCAGTATAACAGTCAGTTCATTCCAGAGCTTGTCAAAGTCTGCTTCAGACAAGTCCGTGCTTGAAATGTGCCCGTAATTGTCGTTTCTGAACCGCCGGAGTCTGTCCCGTTCGCCTGAATACGGTGCGTTTCTACCGAGTTCATAGCACACAATTTCTTCCAGGAGGAGTTCTAAGAGTGATATGTCAAACCCCTGCGCTGTATCTGGTACATTGCCGCTGGCTGGATACAATGTTTCTCTCTGACCAGCAGTCAAGCGTCGCAATCCACAAAGGTACCTATTGTGCTTCTTCAGCTGCACACGAAGACTTGGAGGGTTCATTTTCTTTACATCGTCCTCAAATATTCTCCTGAGTAGCGCAGTCCCCTCGTCGATCAGCAGAGCTGCCAGTTTGGCACCCCGGGCCGTACCTGGGGTGTAGACCGGGTCCGTGTTTGTGGGCTTGCTCAGGGCCATGGTAGCGGTGTAAATGTCCCAATAGTGATCAGGTACTAGGTGCAGTCTGCTACATTTCTCTCTTCTTAATACTATACTAGGCTGTAGTATTCTTTCAGGTTCGTACACACGCCATTCAAATGTTCACCAAAACGTCATATTACACACCTGCCATTCAATTTACGCGTAATTTCTTTCCAGATGAAGCACAGCAAGCGAATCCCATGGGCAGAGCCTCCTATGAAGCTTCATACGGACAATGTTGAATAGAAAAGAGCCACAAGTCGTCAGGGGAATAAAAGTTTGTTTGCCAAGATGGCGGCCCCAATACGTCATTCTCATTGTTTACCTTTGCCATGGTTTTGCACACCTGAGCATGAACCATTCGACAGTCGGGGCCGGGGTGACTAGTATTTAATCTTTTTTCTCTCATCGAAATGCAGTTGCCACAATACAAGAATAAACTAACATACATGACAAGTATTTACTAATTTCATACAGGCTTGTGTTTTATACTGCATGCTCTTGAACAATGTCAATGTAAGAAAAAGACGTTTATAAACCCCTATTTAAGCTGATGAAACCGGCCAACGACCCTTACCGAGGTTACGGGCTAAGAGTGACTCCAGGCCGCGCAACATACAGGCCCTTCAGGGTTCGGTAAACTTCGCCCTGCTGCCTAACCCCATATCCAGTACAAATGTGGTGCCAAACAGCTACCTTAGCAGACTGAAGGTTAATCTATTCATGGGAACTAATGACTGCTTTTAGCTTTAGCCATACATAAAAGCAGTACGATTTTGAGCTATCGTCATGTCGTTTGTTGAAGGAAAGGTATATCCGGTTAGATTTTGAATCTGTCGGACGTTTCAAGTAGCAATTCACAACTTTTCGTCAGTGAATCTGATAATACCTGGATGTCTCACCATCATTGACGAAATATGGTATCCGTTCCTGGCATGTTTCCGTGCAGCCAACAGGCCACTATTGTGTACGAGTTTGGGGAAACACCGTGCAGGAAGGGAGAAGCATGTGGTTGCTTGATGATGACTCCACCAATGATTTTTGCTTTTCTCCAGACACGTTTTGCTTTTGACTTGTCTTTGGCAGTTCTTACCCCGTGCTCATGAGAACAAAAGGCCAGCTCGGGTCACCTTACATGCATGTGTGTTTATGTGTTGTGGGGGGTGGGGCTTACAGGTGTGGGGGGATCTTGCAGGTGTGCATTAAGGGAGCCCTGGGGCAAGTAGGTCGAGAGGGGGCATTACGCTGGAGGGGGGCATAAGGCTGGAAGGGGGAATTAGTAGGCTACCACGTACGCCAAATGTATTATGATATGAGTCAGTTGAAAATCAGTGAGTTTTGTAATGACTGTCAAACATAGTGTGACACAATGTCTAAGTAACTACAGGTTATTTTGGGGGCCCACCTTTTTTTTTTTTACATTTTATCCGTATTTTTGCGTCTGATCTTCACAAAATCTACTCAGATTATCACGCTATTGTCCTAGTTCATGGTATTATCTCAAAACAAATCAACAGACTGACATCAATATGTATATTTAACATCTGTTTAATATAGCGCATTGCAGTGGTTTCATTTGCTTCGTGAACATCATGTAAATATCTAAGCGTTCTTTTACAGACTTACACACATAGTATAGTCTTCCAATTACGATAAGCATTACAAATATATACAATGTGTCTGATACCTTTGGCGATCCTTCATTTACAAATATCACAAATATCCTCCCTTCTGGTCAACAGAAAGGACAATATGTACAAGTCAATCTACAAACACGACTTTAAACAAACTTGTAAACAAGCCATAAACAAGCTTATAACTGTACCAGGGAATGCAACTATTGTGTTATTAAGTAAAATAGAAATAAGCCATCTTTAGTTGTAAATGTAAGTACAACTTTTGTAACGCTCCCAAATGAACCTCGGCAGATACACACTGTTCTTGGTGCCATTTTGATTTCATTTACTTACTTACTAGTATACAGGCATGGGTTGGTGCCGCACTAAAAATAAGCTTAACACACATCGGTGAAAAACAAATGCATGGATGTGTTAACATGCATGCTCAATGAATTTTAGTCTAATACATTGTGGACGCAAGTACATCTAAATAAGATACTTTATATGGCATCTAACTGAAGAAAGGTTTGTTTAATTAAGTTCAAACAAAGGTGGGAACTGTCGTGCTCTTGTCAGAAATAAACCTTTCTGTTTTAGTGCATATATTGACCTCATAGCAGATGTTTAGAAATCTTGATAGGAATGTAGATACATTTGGGATGAATATATCTAGCCTGATTTGCTTGGAACTCTGACATGCTATTACATCGAAACTTGTGACAACTGGTAGATGATATTATTTCGTTTCTATTTATTTGAGCAGAGGACGGATTCTTCTTACCTGTACATATCAAAGGCACACATAACCATGGTGAAACCTTTGTTAAGGGCACTTTAGCTGTGAGAAGTGAGTGACGTTTGTGTTCTCTACTGCTATGTGGATGGCCCACGGGGCTCCGCAGCTGTTCTATCGCTGCGGTACCTAACCCAAGCTGCCGGAAACGTCACAAAGTCATTCACGGGCCTGTGGGCAAACACAGTTATGTTGAGCACCTTATAGTTGCTGGGTTTATTGCTCAATAACTTGGCAATTATCCTAGCCTGTCTTCCTGACTGAGAGTCAGACTTGTACAACGTCAACATCCCCTCAATCTCCAGCGTCTCCAGAGTTCGGTTTCTCTGGATCGCAGAACACAGTCTGGAGAGGGACCGACTGTTACAGACTCCATGGTAAACTTTATGTGTTCTCATTCGGATATCCCGGGTTTTCCATCTGAGCCTTAGCGTCTTCAGCAGCTTGTTTTTCTTGATACATTCTGTGAGTTCGTGAACCATTGGCCCCACATCAAATCTCTCATATCTTCTGTACTTTACCACCTCCATGTTGTTAACAATTCCAACCACCTCAAACCTTGTATTGGTATTTGCGTCTACGCATACTGTCAACACATCGTTCACTGGAAGCTCGAACTCAACCTCCTGAAGTGTTGTATGTTGGGAGATGCGCTGCAGGGTAGCTGTTAGGCTACCGAACCCCCTGACGTCATGATTATAACGATACCATTCGCCTATCTCCAGCCTTAACGAGCGGAGACAATTCTGCCTTACAATCATTTGGGCCAACAACTCGTCATATTCTGAGAAATCTGCATCACGTGTATCGTCGAGGGGGTCTCCCGTGACACCGCAGGTAATTGTGATATGTTCCACCCTTGGTGCCACGGAAAGCTGTTCAAGCGAGCTTAAGAGTTTGAGATATAACGAACAGTGAGGGTCGATATGGATGGACACACTTCCTGTTCCACACCGAGGTATGAATGTGCGCAGTGGGGAGAAAGTGTGGATAGCAGCCCTACTACCACCAGCAGCATCAACTAATGCCACAGAGCGCAATGCGTCATAATCTGATAATGTTTCCTCAAACACGTCAAATTTCTCTTCTTCCGAAGATCCTACACCCATATGACTGAGGTCCACTGTTAGATGCTGAGTCAAACTTGGATTGTTACTTGCAGTGAGTTTCTTTTGGCAGGTCAGTACGTGTGTCAATCCAACAATCCAATTTATATGGTGATCATAGCGCTCAAAGAACTCACCCACATCATAGCGCTCACTAAAATCACCCAGATTGTTAGTTGCGTGTTGAGACAGGCAAGGTGCTACAACCTCTGCCATTTTATCACCTGCACAGGATTTCCCAATCCATATGATGCACACAAACGACAAAGCGTCCCTGTCCTCATCAGTTTGAGCTTTGGTTAGTTCCTCTGCAAACATGTCAAACAGCGGGGCTGCATTCTCACCCAGGATCAAAAGTAACCAGTCCTGAACCTCCCTGTATTTAAGGCGACTATTTAAAATCAGTTCCCTGTCAATATCGCTAGCATTTCTCAAACCAAACAATCCACGAAGACATTTCAACCCCTCTTCTCTACTACTTCCATCCGTGAACAGGCCACTGATATACCAGGCAGCCATGTACTCCTGAAACGTTTTGTGCAGGAAGGCGCAGAGGCAGGTGCGTTTGATTCTGGAGAAAGAGTAATCTCTAGTCAGGAGGCCCATGTTCAACATGTTATCGGCGTTCTTGTCATATTTCTTTGTAATCTGAGCTATGTTAAACTGAAGCTGCTCCTGCTCTAGCCCCACCCAGGACAGTTTCCCCAGACCTCGCAAGGCTGCTTCTATGTCAGGAGGAAGTTTGTCATCTTCCACTGGAAGGTCTTTCTTTGTACAGAATCGCTTAGTAACTGAGAGTACAATCATTTCATACAATTCAGCTTTGCTAGAGGGAAGCTGGTCATTGTTATCTTCCCAGACAACACAAATGAGCAAGTTGTTGAGGGGGTTTACTACAATTTGTGACAGATAGCTTTCACGTAGAAACTGTTCGGGTTGAAGCTGTTTCACCAGTTTTGAGGCAGACTCTGGGGACTCGCAAAAGTATTTGCGTATGAACTCCTCTGAATTTTCTTTACTATAACCTACTATTTTGTAGAACTGGTGACATTTTTCCAGGTCTTTGACACATTGTAAAGGCCTGGAGGTCACCAGGACATGGCAGTTCCGGAGGATTTTACCCTGAATCAAGTCCACTACATCTGTGACTTGCCTTGCTGCCTGACTGAGCTCATCTAGACCGTCTAGGATGAAGAGAACATCATCCTGGTTCTGTTGGATGTAGGACCAGAGCTGGTCTGGGGTTGATTTTGTATCCTTTGGTAGGAGCTGCTCAAATATTTCATCTTTTACCTTCCCAGCTAAGTGTCGCATTTCTAGGAAGAACACAACCTTAAACCTATCCAGTTTCCCACAGGACCAATCATAAGCAAGTTTCTGACAAGAGCACGACTTCCCAATACCGGGGTCCCCTTCAACTCGTATCTTTCTGTCTTCTGATTTAACCTTAACTTCACTGTCTTCACCTGGATTGTAAATATCACCTAAGCTTACGATATTGCCTGTGTCATTGAACTGCCCCTTACCGTCCCTGCGCTGGAGCTGCAGGTTAGTGTATATTTCTCCAAGATGCAGGTTGAGGTCTTCGCACCAGGGCAGAGGCCGCACATGCGCATACTCGGTACGGTACAGGTCTTGCAGACAGGTGATGACGTCATCAGCCACGTCAGACAATCCTGTATGGAGTGGTGTGCAGATTTTCAAAACATTAAGCATACAGCAGACAATTTGTAACATATCTCTTGTTCATGTTTATCCTATTTTATATGGGATGGCAACTTGGGGGAATATTGTGAAGTTACCTACCAGTTTTACTACTATAACTCCGTGCGGTTTTCCTACTCTCCAAGCAGAGGTTGCAAATTGGTGGGGAAGATCGTTACCTTTCTATATATGTCCCTTTTTTTCTGTCGTGTCGCTACCAACGTTGGTGGGGGTAGCGACAGGATCAAAACGGGACACGAATAGAAAGGTAACGATCTTCCCCACCAACCTCTGCTTGGAGACTCAGGGAGTACGTCAGTTTTCCATCAGATCTCTTCAATCTGCTAAATCCCTACCAGAAAAGCATGATGAGTACCAATGCTACTAGACGGTCTGAATTAAGTTAAAAGACTCCAAATTTGTGTTGCCGGTCGAATGTACAGATAACATTTATTGTGACAAATCTCACCTGTGCTGGAGCTTGAATCCTCGTGTTGTCCGAAATTTGCTCCTGGGCTCTGGGCATCGCGGACTTCCTCCAACAGACTCTTTATCTCCTCTTGTCCTTTCCTTAGGCTTTCGCCTTGATCCAAAATTTCTTTCTTCTGGCTCTCTCCTTGGGCCATGATTGCTTCTTGTCCCTTCATAACTTCTCCTTGTCCTTTTTTCTGGCTCTCTCCTTGATTCAAGAGTGTTTCTTGTCCCTTTAGCAGACCCTTTCCCTGATCCAAAACTTCTTCTTGTTCTTTTTTCTGGCTCTCTCCTTGGGCCAAGAGTGTTTCTTGTCCTTTCAGCAGACTCTTTCCCTGATTCAAAATTTCTTTCTTCATACTCTGTGCCTGAGCCAGGAGAAGGTCTTTGACCTCCATGTCTTCCTTGTACAGTTTCTCTAGCAGATCGAAATGTTTTTTCTCCTGCTCTGGGTCGATGCAGGAGTTGAGTCTTTCTGAAATCCTGTCCCTGTCTCCCCCGAGAGCAACCAGGATACCAGTCAGTTCCTTCCACAGCCTGTCAAATTCTGCTTCAGACAAGTCCGTGCTCGAAATGTGCCCGTAATTCTCGTTTCTGAACCGCCGGAGTCTGTTTAGTTTGTCTGAGTACGTCTGAATTCGTCTGAGTTCGACTGCATTTCTGCCGAGTTCATGCAAAACAAGTTCTTTCCACAAGAGCTTCAAGAGTGATATGTCAAACCCCTCTGTAGTATTTGGACTGTTACCGTGGGCTGGATACAGTGTTTTTCTCTGACCAGGGTTTAAGTATTCCAACCTACAAAAGTAACTCTTGTGTTGTCCCAGCTGCTTTCGAAGACTTGGGGGGTTCATCTTCTTTACTTCCTCCTCAAATTTGTTCCTGACAAGCGCAGTCCCCTCGTCCACCAGCAGAGCTGCCAGTTTGGCGCCCCGGGCCGTGCCTGGGGTGTGGGGCTTGCTCTGGGCCATGGCGGCGGCAACGCCTACCTAGGTACGTACGTACACAAACTTCTAAAACTCTCCCAAGTCGGTACGTAACGTTCGATCAGTGAGTCCGTCAGTTCTTGGCGGTTTGAAGAAACAGATGACAGACAAGTCGCCCCGCGTGTTCACGAAAAGAAGCTCAATGCATGACGCAACCGAGACGCAACATTTTCGTGCCATATGTGCGTCGCTTCGAGTCGTTCGAACTTTGTTCGGGGGGAGGGGGCGTAACTTCCGGGATCGACGACCTCCATTGTGGATTGTGACGTCAGGATGAATTACCATTAGGTAAATGGGGGTGTTGGTTCGTTAGGTAGTTTTACCTCTGCAAGATCAACCTCCTTGGCAAGATAGAATAATATGACAAGATGATGTTGGTGTTGTAAAAACATGAGTTATGTATGACCAAGCAAAGTACTAACGGGCGTTAACGTTATATATTATATATATAGAGAGAGACAGATATGAAAAACTGTGACTGAAAATAATAGTGTTCCTATACCACAACCCCTACCTTGTAATGCTTTAGTTTAGTTCACCTTTGCGAAGGTCAAAGTCATTTCTACGCCACGCGTGACGTCACATTCACAATGATACGATGTGTTTTGATGATGGTAATCAGGAAGACTAAAGGTCAAAGGTAATGGAAACTTCTTGTGGGTGTCCGTTGTACAACAGTGCCTGAAAATAGCTAACACCCAAGTTCAATTCGCCAGGAAGAATTCAGTTGCAAAACAGTAAAATCCAAAGCAAAATGTATTTCGACAAATAATTAATGTGAATTTGGTTGATTAACTGGTCATGTTTTATTGTTAACGGGAGCCGCGAAGACGAAATGACAGGCAGTAAATAGTTTCGCCGCGGCGAAACTATTTACTGCCTGTCATGAGGTGGAACTCTGCTCGGTTTTCGTCGCTTTTTTACCAGATTTCGCCGTAATTTCCCGCTTTTCTGTCAGAACTACGGCTGCAAGATGAGCGGGGGGAGTTCCAGTAAGGCCCAGAAGGAAATGGCGCGAAGGTAGGTGTTTTGTGCACGCCGATTCGAACCAACAACTCTCGGTGCAACTGTAAGGTCGCCGTGCCACACCTCCGGAGGTTTTGCGGTCAGGAGCAAAGATTCTTCTGGTTTTCCGGGCGTACTTGGCGTTCGAACCGCGTAGGAATCCCAACCGCAGAATGTATGGCTCCTCCCTGAACTAAAAAACGGTCCGAATATCTCCTAGCGACCTCGAATTTCAGTCCATAATTTCCCCCAAGTGCCATCTGTATGTGTAACTCTTTATGCTATGAAACAAAGTATGATAAACTATATGAATCCACACCTGACTTCGACAAATGCATATTGCAAGTGTAATAAACTTAAAAGTGGAGGGGAGGGGGTTAGGTGGGTTGGACATAGTGACTAGGGTTTGAGCAAATCTGGGCCACCCTTATGCAGGCTTTCTCTCGTGGTCACTTCTTCACCCTATTTTTGCTGAATTCTATTATCCATAACCATGAACATAAGGAAAGGCTTGGTAGAAGTTAAGTATGTCAAATAATGATATGAATAGTGGTAACAACTACAGTATAATGATGATTGTTATTATGATGATGATAGTGATATTGAGGTCGGAAGTGATGCTGATGATAAAGATGATGATGATAGTGATGATGATGTTATGTTGGTAATAATTATGATGAAGATGTTATGTTGATGCCGATGCTTATTTTGTGTCCAGTGCCCAGTATTGTACAGAAGTTTTGGAGTACGGGGGTTTGGACTCACTGGGACCAAACGATGATGATGATCGTGATGATAGCTATGATCTTAAGATGATGATGATGATTCTATGTCCTTCTTGTGCCCTGAGTATTGTACAGAAGTTGTGGAGCACGTGGGTCCTTCCCGTCCCCAGTATCGTAGTACAGTTCTTAAAGGAGCACAAGGGTTTGACTTGTGGCACTGGACTGGGACCAAATGATGATGATATGATGATGATGTTGGTTATGTTATATGCTGATGTTGATTCTATGTCCTTCCTATGCCCAGTATCTTACCTCGGACTGCAGGGGTTCGACTCATGGCTGAATGATGGTGATGATGATGATGGTTATGATGATGTTATGTTGATGATGACACTGATTCTCTCACCTAGCCTTGCTGTCTCCAGTATTGTATAGAAGCTGCATATAGCGGGGGGGGGGGTGTTCGACTTGTGGGACTGGACTGGGACCGAACCATGATGATGATGATGATAATGATGTTGACAGTATTGGTGACAATGATAGTTATGCTGATGCTGATTCTGTCTCTGTCCCGTCCCCAGTATTGTACAGAAACTTTGGACCGCAGGGGTCCGACTTGTAGCACTGGACTGGGACTGGATGTTGATGATGATGGTCATGATGATAGTGATGACGATACTTATGTTTATGATGATAATGATGATGGTTATGCTGATGCTGATTCTATTATGTCCTTTCTGTCCCCAGTATTGTACAGAAACTGCGTACAGCGGGGGTCCGACTTGTGGCACTGGACTGGGACTGAATGATGATGTTGATGATGATCGTTATAGCTTATACTGCTGATGTTGTAATGTTGATCATGTTATGATGATGCTGATTCTCTCATCTTCCCGTTCCCAGTATTGTACAGAAGCTTCGGACCGCGGGGGTCCGACTTGTGGCCCTGGACTGGGACCGTACGATCATCACAGTGCACACCAAGGGATGCTGGGAGGACAGCCCCAGCAAGCTGGCGAAGCACGTCCGGCCGTGCTTTAAGTACTTCATCGCGGCGTGTCTCGACTCCACCCTGCACCTGTGTGTCGTGACCTTCAGCTCACAGTCTGCGCTCATCAAGGACACGCTAAAAATAGCCATCCCACACAGGTACGTCACGCTAAAAATAGCCATCCCACACAGGTACGTCACGCTAAAAATAGCCATCCCACACAGGTACGTCATGCTAAAAATAGCCATCCCACACAGGTAGGTCATGCTAAAAATAGCCATCCCACACAGGTACGTCATGCTAAAAATATACGTCCTATCAAATAGTAGGGGGGTCCAGTTTCTTGTTCCTAGTATTTTTAGTACAGGGCATCCAAAAGACACTCAGGACACCCACTAACTAAAAGCCTGCAAGCAATCCTTGATATCAATCAATATGGTTTGTATCCAGTCTGTAACAATGGTTTGTATCTTCCCTGCCTGTTCCAGAGACACGAGCATGTGTGCATAACGATTGTTTGTCTTCTATGTGTGTACCAGTGACACGAGTGCAATCATTATCCGAGGGAACACGAAGGACTGGGGGAGGATCCAGGGTGTACCGATCCTCGGCAAGCAGCAGCACATCGCATCCGCCATGCGCGAGGTCACGTCAAAACGACACCAGGTATGCGTTTATCTTTAAGGTATAAATAAGGTCAATGACATGGACCAGACAACTTTTTCTGCCTTGTCTTCTTTTCTAAGCAAATACAATCTTTATTGCATGTTCATGCCCATTGGGCTAAATGCATACGTACGAGGATGATAAACTTAAGGTCAATGACCTGGACCAGACATCTGTGACCATGGTAACTGGTGCTGTAGCAGACACCCTGGTGTTGGATTACATTATGTTGCAAGTGGCAGGACAGAGTTAGAGGGCCTGTTCACCATATACAAATGTACATGTACAATGAATGTGTTTCAGTAAGAATGATCAGAGCAGTAGTTTGTCAGGCTGGGCCATGTGAAGGAAAAAATTATGCATTTGCTTTGCAATTGTTACCTTTCGTAGTTGTTAATTTAATTAAGATTCTCCACAGACACCATCACTTTTTCACTTCCCCTTTCCTCAGGTGATCCAGCCAGGTGAGGTCCTCCTGATGGACGACGACACAGAGAACCTGAAGATCGCGGAGACATTCGGACACCGCGCCTTCTTCATCCGGGACGACATGGCCATGGAACACTTCTCTGACTGTGTCACGGAACACTTACCCAACAACACCAAACCTGCAGGAGACAAGGACTAGCGCAGAAAGAACGATCGCGGGATTCGCGCGAAACACTCGCAAGAATCGCATTCTTGGGAGAGAGAAAGAGTGAACACTCGCGATATTTGTGTTCTTGAGAGAGAGGAGAGAGAGACTTGTGACCAAGAGGAGTAAACTTTCTATCCAACACTAAGTAAATTGGGACTTACCACCCAAATTTTGACTTACCACTCCGTCAGCCTTGTTTATCAGTCGAAAATTTGGGTAAGTCCCAATTTACTTAGTGTTGGGTAGAAAGTTTAGCCCTTTTGGTCATAATGAAGTATACCAACACGGACGAACTTTCATGCTGAGACTGAGAGACTTTGTTTTGTATAGAGACTATAGATTGAGTGTAGAGAGCAGTCAAGAGACTGAGAAACGCAGTCTTGGAGGAGTCTTCACTTCACATAGTTTTTATCTTGAAGGAATCTTCAGGCTGAGGTCTTGAAAAAAGAAATCTTCACATAGTTAATCTTGAAGAAATCTTGAGGCCGAGGTCTTGAAGAAATCTTCACATAGTCAATCTTGAAGAAATCTTGAGGCCGAGGTCTTGAAGAAATCTTCACATAGTCAATCTTGAAGAAATCTTGAGGCTGAGGTCTTGAAGAAATCTTCACATAGTCAATCTTGAAGAAATCTTGAGGCCGAGGTCTTGAAGAAATCTTCACATAGTTTTATCTTGAAGAAGTCTTCAGGCTTAAGCCCTGAAGGAATCTTCACACAGTTTATTTTGCGATGTCTTGTTGGTGCTATGCCTTACGTGAAGTCCGTTACGCGTACTTCTGTTTTCGTCACGTGAAAAAAAAAATGATGAAAATGTTTTTTGCCTTATCGGGGTGGGCAGGAGGATAAGCGAGTCACTTCACAACGTTGGGATGTGGCCACGATTCTCGGTGTTTGTTTAGAGTAAAAATATGTTGAAACAGACAAAACAAACAGGAAAAATGCACGGAAAAACGTACATGCTGTATTCTACGCTGCCTTCAGTGTTCTGTATAAAAAAAAAACTGCTATAGGAACTTCCAGGCCTCTGCAGTGGTATTACTTGGTTCAGAAACATTTTAAATTCTTTAAAAAAAGGTTTTGGTGGAGAAAAAGAGTAAAACTTTTAAAAGACAGGTAGATAGCAAGATAGATTAGAAAATTTGTCTAGATAGGCAGGCCTAGGACTTGTTTACAAGATTTTTATGTAGAATATATGTTGATAACATGTAGATAGCAGAGAAATATGGAAATTTGGAAGTCTTGAAAAAAGTGTAGCATTAAGAGAAAAAAAGTTCTGTTGACAATCCTGTAAGAATGCCCATTTTAATGAGTTACAGATGGTAACCATTCAGTGTAAATTCAACATAAATGTCAGTGCTTCCACAAAAATAACTAAAAGCCCAAATTCAAGAAAAAAATGCAAAATTGGAAAACCCAAAAGGTTGGTCAGCATGTTGTTAGGACTATGGTTTTGTTCATAGAAATCAACCAAGAAATGTCACTGCAGAAGCCTGAGTTGCTATGGCAACAAATGGTAACCATGGTGATGTATTGTTTTCACCATCCCCAAACTGAGCTGCGGCACACGGTGTAATCTAGAGTCAAACCACAAAAACAGCCGACACTGCAGATTTTCCTGTGTTCAGTTTTGTGATGTTAGGTTTTATCCAAGTTGACGGAGAATTGAAACGAAATTGATTTTGTTGTAAGTCAGTGAAGAGACGAAAAGGTGCGATCCACCTGATCACACCTGGTTCTCACCTGACCAGTTAAGTCACATCTTTAGTTCTTCCTCAGTGTCTTAAGAAGCAAGCCCTACAGGAGCTGTGGTGTAAGATGTTAGTAAAAATGTCTTGAGTATTTTATTGTCATGTAGCCGGACATGAGTCTTTGTTACTGTGTTTGTTCCCGTGTTCTTTCTTGCCTTCAATGTTCGCTTGTATTTTATTGCAAACAGCTACACGGTACAACCAAGGGACTGTTCATTACTGCTAGGGGATGGACCACTGATACTGCCAGGGACTGGTCAGTACATGAGACAGTAGTGGTGAGTGAAATGGAGATTGGTGAGTTACCAGAAGATGCTCTGAAGAGTAAACAAGAAGAAGATGAAGTGTGACCTTGAAAAAGGAAAAGGTGACCTTGAGAAAGGAAGGCAGACATGTTCAGTTGCCATGGTGATGACACAGCGAGGGTTAACCGGTTTCCGTAGTTACGCCAGTTCTAGTTTCCAGCCGACTGTTGATGCCTTTTGTGACAATGTCCCAACAGGAAATATAGAACCACCCATGGGGTGGGACCTGTACAAGGACTGTGTCTGTTTTCTCTGTACAGTTAATGTAGTGTTATGCCTAGAGCACAGACTCTCACTCAGAAACTTGGGAGTCTTACTACCCCTATATACAGCCTCTCAGTCACACTCCAAAACTCAGGAGTCTCACTACCCCCATTTACAGCCTCTCAGTCACACTCCAAAACTCTGGAGTCTCTCTACCCCCATTTACAGCCTCTCAGTCTCACTCCAAACCTTGGGAGTCTCACTACCCCCATTTACAGCCTCTCAGTCTCACTCCAAACCTTGGCAGTCTCACTAACCCCATATACAGCCTCAGGAGTTGTTCCTTTGACAATGGTAAAAGTGTCAACAGTTAGTTTTCTCACCTATTAATATAAAACCGTTCCACAAGTGTGTTTATTTATTATGGTGGAGCGGTGCAGGACGTGGGAAAGCCGCCAGATGGCGCGGCTGAGCAAACACGGGTCTGACCCATGTCGCGTTCATTGCAGCCATACGTAAGCATACAGGTAAGCACAGGTATCCCATCGGGCGCAACCGCACGTACAGTTGAGGACGTGTGTCCCGTTCGTTATACATGGTTTGTACCTGTATGTTAACGTACATGTAGCACGGGTGTTCCTCTCGTTACACCTGTACGTACGACTACAGGTGAGAACAGGTGTTCCACGTATTGGGTGAACCACTGTACCATGAGCAGCTACTGCAACAAGTACAGGTAAGTGATCATGTACTTCAGACTTCCTGTACAAATATATAGGAAACTTTTTCTTGGGTGGCGCCTTTTAAAAATGTGATAATGGCGCAATACTATCGTCTATACTTAGTCTAGTTCTACATGTCCCCTTCCTTTTGTGGGAAAATAAGTAAGCAGATCTACAATAGCAAATACAACGCATAGTCACTTCTGTTGGTTCTATATCATATGTGTCAATGAAAAGCTTCTTTAACAGTATTGCTGATATTTCTGTCCTAATCGGGAAATTGTCGGAGGTATACATATGAGTAAATAAGAAGGCTCAGATGAGGTGTGTTTCACCTGTCCGGTTCCCGTCGCACCTCAACGCAGGTAAACAGACGTCAGGTGGGCGGCAGAGATACGGAAGTGGGGTTAGCTAGGCTCCATGCAGATATTGGGTGGGTTTACTGTGGAACTTATAATTAGATGTATCCAGAACCATGTTTTATCACGAAACCATGCTCAGACACGGATCTGGATAGCCCATGTGCCTCCAGAACCGTGCTTTATTCAGAAACAATGCTCGAGCGTGGTTCTGGATAGCCCATGTGCCTTCAGAATCGCGCTTTGTCCAAAAGCATGCTCACTCACACGTACATTTTGAAAGGACGTTCTCAGTGTGTTGATGTTCCCAACTAGACCGAATTTCCGTGCCGTTTCCAGCGCCATGTATATCCGCGCGGTGTCAGCCAGACTGGTCCGGTCTAAGGGGCAACTGCTGAAGTCCGCAGGACTAGGGGCGGGTCTCGCCCTGGGGTTCCTCCTCTGGGCGAAGCTGACCGTGGTATCGCCACGGAGTTCCCCCTGGGCTGCTTGTCAGGACCCGGATGCATCGGATGTTGTTGAAGCAGGGGGACAACCGTCGGTGAAGGTTAGACATCCAGGTAATAAGATTCGAAAAAAAAAACAACAGTTACTCAGGTAGCATCCACTACCTTTCGTCAGTGACACTGAAAAGTTGTCAGAAAAACAGGTTTACAAGTGCGAACATTCCTGACAACTCTACAGTGTCACTGACGAAAGGTAGTGGATGCTACCCGAAACATCTGACCGTTTCAAAAATCAGACCGTTTCCAAAATCATATCCTGTTGATTGAGTAACTGTGTGTGGGTTTTTTTGCACAGGAAGAGAAAGTCTTGTGTATGTCGGAGTGATGACGGCGAAAAAGCACCTGGACAACAGAGTTGTCGCCGCGCACGAAACCTGGGTACGAGACGTGCCCGGGAAGGTGGAGTTCTTCTCGTCCGCAGAGTCCGCAGGCGCCGCTCCCGAGGGCGTTCCCGTGGTGGCTCTGAAAGGGGTTACCGACGTCTACCCTCCCATGAAGAAATCTTTCCTCATGTTGAAGTACATGTACGATCACTACGTCGACAGATTTGATTGGTTCATCCGCGCTGATGACGATGTCTACATCAAAGGGGACCGCCTGGGTCGGTTCCTGCGTAGCGTGGACGCGCACGAGCGCCCCCTAGCGGTAGGACAGGCGGGGTACGGCAGGCCTGAGGACCGGGCGGCGATGCGCTTCGAGCCGCGGCAGAACTACTGCATGGGCGGGACCGGCGTGCTGTTCAGGTAGCACAGTTTTCATCCTAAAGGGATTACTATACTATAATGAAAGTTCATCTGTATTGGTAGTTACAATGTTTAAAGTTAAAACTTTTGATCCAACACTAAAAGTTCTCTCACCTAGAACAAATAATACCTGGCGCCATGCCTAAAGATTTCGACTAGTCACTCTGGTCTTCCTCAGTAGACTGACCCAGTGAGGCTGGTCACATGTGGGGTCAAAACTGGGTCAAAGGTATCTGGTAGACGATGTCGTCCCCCGTCGCGGTTGAGTGAACGGTGATGGGCCCTGATGTAAATAGCCTCTTTCACCCCTGCTCAGTGTCCAATATACTAGTATTCTTACATTGTCCAGTGAAACAAAATGTCCATGTGATTTCTATAGTGAAGGAATTCATTCATTCATTGATTGTTTGTTTGTTTGTTTGTTTGTTGTCCAGTCGGGAGACGCTTCGCCGAGTCGGGCCGCACATCGCCTGGTGCCTCCACAACCTCTACTCAAGACACGACGACGTGGAGCTGGGCAGGTGTGTTTGTTTGTTTGTTTGTTTGTTTTGTTTTCACGGTGCGCCCGCACCAGGAAACATATTGTGTTTCCTTCAGTTTCTTCTTCTTCACCAAAAATAAGGTCAGTGACCTGGACCAGACGGCTGTCACCATGGTAACTAGTGCTGTGGCTCTAATGGTGTTGGGTTACATTATGTACCAAGTGACAGGACAGAGTTGGAGGGGCTGGTCACCATATACATGTGTATCAATGTGTTTGAGTAGCGAGTTTGTTGGGCTAGACCATATATGCATGTGAAGGCAAACATTAAGCATTGCTTTAGAAATGTTACCTTTTTAGTTTCTTTTTCATGTTATTATAAATTATGTTTCTACAGGTGCTTCTATAACGTTGCGAACGTCACCTGTAGTGCGGCCCACGATGGCCAAAACGTTTTCCTCAACAACTACGAAGGTTACAAGGAGGGAAGCATCGGGGATTTTGACAAACCTGCCGTCCGCCGTGCCATAACACTACACCCGAACAAACTGCCCGAAAACCAGTACAGGTTCAACATACACCTGCTGTCACAGCGCATGCGCGACACCCGGCAGAGAACTCTCGTCCTCTCTCGCGAGATCCGTCACATGACCAAGCTGCTGTCAGAAGAAGAGACTTTATTGGACGGCGCTCCGGAGCAGAGAACCAGGAAATCGCTGGATTTCTTCAACCCGAACGCAGCGGAGGACAGTAGTTCTTACTGGGAATATTTCAAGGTCAAGAAGGTTTTCAAGGTCAGCGGGAATCTGACATACGAGATGTCCGAGGAAATGAAGGCTGGGCTGCATGACGTCATAACACAGGCTAGTATTTATCTACTAGTATCTTTCTATCCATCCATCCATCCATCCATCCATCCATCCATCCATCCATCCATCCATCCATCCATCTATCTATCTATCTAATCTAATTTATCCATCTATCTATCCATCTATCCATCCATCCAAAATGCTAGCCCTAGAGCTAAGCCACATTGTAGCTCGCTACCTGCTTGAAAAAGCACAACGTGCACAGTGGATATAGCCTTTACTTGTCTATTCATTTGCTTGTTTGTTTGTTCGTTTGTTTGTTTGTTTGTTTGTTTGTTTTACTCCAACTGGGAGAAAGCCTATCAACCCTGACCGTCAGAACATTGTTTATTTATTTGTTTGTTTGTTTGTTTGTTTGTTGTCTCCAGCTGACGGAGAGCCTAAACCCAGACCGTTGGAAGACGCGCACGTCCATCCGCGGGCTGAGAGCAGGCTACAGACGGGCTGTTCCCGGGCGGGGTGTGCGGTACGTGCTGGATTTGCTACTCCGACAAGAGGGACAGGAGACCCGGGAACGGGTGCATCTACAGCAGGCGTTTCTAACGCCCGAGTTTACGGAGATGGACGTCATATCCAGAACTTTGCCCATCTAGTTCTGAGTCTGAATGGGTTATCTTGTACCGAGAATCGTGCCTGTCTAGTTCTATGCCTGGCTGAAAGGGTTAGGGTTAGGGTTACGCATGGTTCTGGATAGTCTCTATTGTATCTAGAACCGTGCCTGTCTAGGTCTATGCCTGAATGGGTTAGGGTTAGGATCAGGCACTGTTCTGGATAGTCTCTGTTGTACCCAGAACCGTGCCTATCTAGTTCTGTGCCTGAATGGGTTAGGGTTAGGATCAGGCACGGTTCTGGATAGTCTCTGTTGTACCCTGAACTATATCTAGTTCTATACCTGAATGGGTTAGGGTTAGGATCAGGCACAGTTCTGGATAGTCTCTGTTGTACCCTGAACCGTCCCTATCGAACCGTGCCACAGCGAACATTCCATGGTTTGTTTTAGAACCTGTATATAGCTACCTGGAATTTCGACCATCATGAATTACGCTACAATATTTTATCTTAAAATAACGTCCAGCTGAAGCTTTGTTGTAAATAATGACGAAAATGACGAGAATAAATCCCTGGTCAGAAGAACCCTCCGTAAACTGAGTCAGCCATAACTACTTGTTAATAGATGAACTCAAACAACAATTTTCTCCCATTAAACACCTATCAGGGCTGACCTTTGACCTGCCCCGTGTCCCAGTACCAGCTGTGCGGGGGTATGACGTCATCACATACCGCCGGTGACGTCACGTTGCCGGGTGCGTCAGAAATTCCCAACCTGTAAATGAAAAATGTAGCGGATCATTTTTTCCAGGTGCGATACCTGCGACAGGTGATTACGGCAGGTAAAGGTGGGACTTAACTCTCACTGCGGCGGACTTTGATCCGGGCAGAACAATGGGTGTCCATGGAAACAGGTTGTTTACAGGCGTTACCTTGGCAACAGGGAAAATATATAGTCAGCAATGGTGTACCGATATATAAATGTATGTTGTATCAATTCTTCCATAGTCTCCTTTTCCTATCCCTGTATATACTACTGTCTACACGTACCTTTTTTGTTTCGAAAAGTTAACGAAAATTGAGAACAATCGCCAACATATTTCAAAAGCGTGGTGATCATTTTTGATGAATTCGATAAAATGTGTCTTCCAAAAATCTACATGAACATTTATTTGAATGCGTTTGGTAAAAGTTAACACTATAGTTTCATCACAACAGACGAAGCCAGCAAATTAGCATTAGTTATAGCTAATGCCTGATAATTACCGCACATTAAAGAATGCACGAATTTCCCACCCAAACCTCTATCAGCGCAGTAGCGTTTTCGGTATTACCAGGCGTTGTTTAAACAGTTGTAACATCAACATTAGTTTACCCACATGTACAACTACATAATACTAGCGAAACCAACACCAATACATGTAAACATTGCACCAAACGTACGCATGTTTACTGAATGTTCAGAATCGTGTCAAACAAATGTCCAGATGTTTACTGACGATTCTCCGTCCCACTAGGAATAAAAATTGTCAGTAAACAACTGGAATCATTTCTTCTACACGATACTAAACATTTAAACACGTACATTTAATGCGATGTTTACATGTATCGATGTTGGTTAAGCGTGTATTAGGTAGACTTACATGTGAGAAAACTAATGTTGGTGTTAGAACTGTTTAAACAACGCTCTGTAAGACCAAAAAACGCATGTTTAAATGTTTCACATCGTCTGAAACAAACGTTCCAGATGTTTACCGACATTTTTTATCCCCCGGACGATTTTCTCACTCAATTAGAGGTCAGTTCAATGACAGGCGATCCTTGGTCACCTGGAGACGGCGCCATTTTTCTTGCGAAACTTGGTCTCCTAGGTGACTTCCTTAGTTCACACCTGGTCACCTCGCAGCGGACAACAGGGCACACACACGGGGCGAACAACCGGGGAAAGTTTGGCTCGGAAGTTTGGAAACTTTGCCGAGTTTTGGCGGCTTTGTTTTACCGCTGTTTGGTCCGCGGATCTGGGTTAAACGGTTGTTAGGTGATAAACAGGGGAGAGAGGGAGACACGTGTGGAGAAACATCGGTGAGAGATCTAGCTAGCTGGTTTGTCCGATCTGGTCTGGTCATTCAGGACCTAGGGACCCGGAAAACAGACTGGTGAGTTGATGTCATACTTTCTAGCACGTTTTTTACATGGTCATTCAAGGTACGTATACAGGGACCTGGGAATATCGGACTGGTGAGTTTATACTTTCTAGCATACTTTTCATATACTAAAAGTAATACCTGCCGAAATGGTAACGTTATTCACAACAGTGTTTGTTGATAATGGCGTGGTAACATTCGTCGCAGGTCGTCCTTACTCTCCAAGCAGAGGTTGTGGGGAATGATCGTTACCTTTTTATATATGGCCGTTTTTTTTTGTCCTGACCCCCACCAACCCGTTGGTGGATGCCGACCTTCTCTGCCTAATGGATACTGCCTGGCCAATTTGATACCAAGAGGGATCTGCTTGGAGATTAGGTCGTTGCACGATTTGATCATGCCGTAGGATATTCGAACAGGTTGTGACAGAACTGCTTGGAGATTAGGTCGTCGCACGATTTGATCATGCCGTAGGATATTCGAACAGGTTGTGACAGAATCGACTGCCGACAAGGGTCTCTTCCAGCCTTTTCCTTAACACGACAGCTGGATTTTTTGCACGACTGTTGCACGACTGTTGTACGATACGTGTACGACTATCTGAAGAATGCCTTCGGTAACTTTGCAATCGTACTACGACGATCTTGCGACGAATGTATTAAACAGGGTCCGAACTCCGAAGTTAGCGGGTGTTTGTTTGGTTAATAGGTGCTTATCGCTCTGTCAGGGTCGGTCAAAAAGTAATAAATGGATTTTAATGACCCTCTCATTTTAAGAGGTGGCCCTGGTCAAATAAAGAAGCGAATTTCGCGCGAGGTTTGTCCAATAAAAGCTAATGCTAATAAAGTGGGAGAAAAATTCCAATCGGTTGGTTTATCTGTACTTCAACATGTCTTATTTTTGCAAATGATCAATACCTCCATGAAAATGAGCCTGTTGGTGTGCCCATCTGTCTGCCTGTATCTCTGTTTTTTCGTTATATCGATAGTCAGCATATATAGGATGGGATTATATTTGGTATGTCGGTAGGTCTTGGGGAGACGAAGGTCAAGGTCGATTTTGTTCCTCCTGGCAGCTTTCCTCAGTACTGCAGCGTAACGTTTGTCCTATAGATGCAACATGTTTAAAGACCAACCACCCAGACATTTCTAGCCTCTGCCAGGCTTCGGGAGGCGGCTGGAAAGAGTAGAAATCGGCCAAATAGAGAGAGAGACAGAGCATGCCAGGGGAGTTTGTCCGTTGAGAGAACATTTCGCCGCACCTGAAATGTTCTCTCAACGGACAAACTTGGCATGCTTATCTCTCTATCTATTTGGCCAATTTCTACTCTTTCCAGCCGCCTCCCCAAGCCTGGTAGAGGCTAAGACAATCCCGTTCCCAGACCCGGCGCCCTCAACAACACCACGTCCCCTCCCGCCCTGCCCCGCCCTTAATAGACGCTAATGTCGTCCTACGAGCCGCCCTAATCCCTGTCGGATTAGCGATGTTTGGGGACGGATCAGTCCGCCCTGACCCGGAGAATAGACCCGAGTCCGCGTTAGTCTGGAGCCGGCACACGAACCTGTCCCACCTGTCACAGGTAAACCTTACCTGTACAGGTGTACAATAACGTTACCAACTACACGTACAATTGCACAATGACTTCCGTCTCACAAAGGTTATTACCGCTTCAAGGTGGTAAAAAAAGGGGTTTGACTCGATCGGGAATTTTGGGTACGTGCTCCAAAAAACTAGTTGTAGGTAGTAAAGTTGGCAGTTATTATGTTTACCTTCGCAGAAGGAAAGCGTACTATTTTTGCTCTATTTCTTCTTATTCTTTTCCAAACACCAAAGGTCAATGACCTGGACCAGACGTCTGTCACCATGGTAACTGGTATTGTATCAGACACCCTGTGTTGTTGTATTACACTATGTAGCAAGGGGAAGGACAGAGTTGGAAGGGGCTGGTCACCATATACATGAATATGTTTTAGTAAGAATAAACAGAGCAGTATAATTTGTTAGGATAGAAGATGTAAAGGTAAACATTATGCATTTTCTTTGCAAATGTTACCTTTCTAGCTTACCTATTATACCCTTATGACGGCCTGTTAGAGTCTACCCTCCCGTTATCATAATGAGTGTTGACAGGTCCTTCAGTTTATCGCATCTACCCCATGTCACGTTGGGCTGAACAAACTTTGCCGACATATAAATGTGTTCCCTGGTGCTGAATTTATAACCCTTACTGTAACATCGGGCAGCGATTAAACATCGTTTACCCTGAGCTACAGCAAACACGCTGAGGAAAAGGAGGGCATGTGATAGCGCGGTGTCACTCTTGTATGTGTCACCTGGTGCTGCGTTTACCCTAGTAATAGGGCCGGCAAACTCCCCTTGGGCTTAACACCCCTCAGCGGTAATTTAGACAGGTGGGAGAAGTGCTCTTGGCTACCGTAGGATACTAGTCTGTGTAGTCTGGCCCGATACTAGTCTGGCACCCAGGGTAGCAAACAACCTTCAGGCTCAACTCCCCCGTAGGTGGGCGTAGTGCTCTTGGCTACCGAAGGAAACCGGCTGGCGGCCCGATACTAGTCTGGCTCCCAGGGTAAGGTGCGTTCTATTGGGTAGAGCCATGGAGCGGGCCTCCTCACGGGGACAGCCTCGGAAGAAGGGTGGAGGCAGCCCGATGAGAGCCGGAGGACGTATTGGTAGCGTTAGCCCAGGCATGGAGCGGGAGTCCTCACGGGATCAGCCTCTGGAGAGGGGTGGAGAGCGCCAGTCGACAGTTGGGGGACGTGTCGGTAGCGTTAGGGACGGTCAGTCAAGCCCAGGCATGGAGCGGGCGTCCACACGGGGTCAGCATCGGGAGAGGGGTGGAGAGCGCCCGTCGACAGTCGGAGGAAGTGTCGGTTGCGTTAGGGACGGTCAGACAAGCCTAGGCATTGACCGGGGGTCCTCACTGGGTCAGCCTCGGGAGAAGAGCAGAGAGCGCCCGTCGACAGTCGGAGGAAGTGCCGGTAGCGTCAGGAAGCGCTGTTCGAGCCCGGAGAAAAGAGCTGCAAACGGCGAAATGCGGGATGGACGGAGGTCAAGCGCCGGGGAACGGAGAACAAGTTTCGACTATAGCTATGCATATGGTATGTGCAGAATACTGTTTGAGAGATAGAGAGAAACAGTGGACGTTTTAAACATACTATTAGAAATTTGGCTGCAAAGAAGAGCCCATCAGGTTCTGTGGAGACCTGTCTAGCCTCCGCCAGGCCTTTCTAAGGGGCTATTGATAGCTTGGGTACGCACCAGACTGTTGCCAGGGCCAGTATAAGGCTATAGCTAGATCCTCGGCTCCAGAGCCTCTATCAGGCTTCGTGAGATGGCTGGAAAGACTAGAAATTGGCCAAATAGAGAGATAGCATGCCGGGGAAGTTGATCCGCTAAAATGTACAGTTCGAGTGCGGTAAATAAACTGTACTTTCTAGCGGACCAACTCCCCTGGAATGTTATCTCTCTATTTGGCCGATTTCCACTCTTTCCAGCCGCCTCCCGAAGCCTGGTAGAGGCTAGGCTAGAACCACCTGTGCGTCCTGACGTCACCTGGTCAATTATCGGCAGTGTCCTTACGCTTATCTCTCTTCCCATCATCCCACGGGCGCCCGGAGTCTAACCATTAACCTATCATTAACTACCCCGCCTCATTAACGGGTTACTAATCACCTAATTACCGGGTTAATTAGTGACGGACTGTGATTAGCGCTCATCATTTCTGCGTTAACATGATCTTATCGAGACGGAACTTTGGAGCGTGTCATCTTTCTTCTGGTGACTGTCGTTTCATTCTTTTGTTCCAGTATCGAAGTTTGGGTATTGAAAAAAAAAGATAGCCTGACCAGAAAGCAAATGTAAAATGTTTACCTTTGAATATTGTCTGCTCAGTTAATTCTTACTCAAACACATTCATATACATGTGAATATGGTCAGACAGGAGTCTAAATCCCTCCTGCTATAAAATTGCAACATGATGTAAACCAACACAAGTTACCATGGTAACAGCCGTCTGGTTCAGGTTATTGACTGGAGAAGAAGAGGAATTCCGGAAACAGAGCAAAAATAATATTTTTTCATTCGGTAAGCATTAGAAAAACGATGAAAACGCATAAAACACTTCAAAAATACTTAGTAAGCCGAAACCTTTGCTTGGAGACTGATCCGTTTCTGTCCCAAACCGTCCGAAACTCCCGCCATAGAAACGGCTAATGGAAGACCCGTGTTCAACCAGGTCCGCACAGCGGGCAATTGGTCCCTAGAGGGGGGTTTGATGAATGGGACGTCATCATGACTAACTAACGCACATCTGAACTGGGGGTAAAACTATTCCGGGTTTTGCGTCGCCAGCAGTTAGTTATGTTAACCGAAGGAAAACATTGTTTTTGCTCTGTTTGTTCTTCCGTTCCAAACACTGACTTGGCCAATGACCTGAACCAGACGTCTGTCACCATGGTAACCAGTGCTGGGTTACATAATGTTCCAATTTCGTAATAGGAGGGGTTTAGACTTCTGTCACCATATATATGAATGTGTTTGAGTAAGAATTATAACAAAGCTTTGCAACTGTCACCTCTCTAGTTACTAATTATTTTTCTTTGAGAAACAAACGCGTTGTGAATGAATGAATTAGAAAACAGGCAACCATAACTAACAAAACTGGTTAGAAGGCAACATGAAAATATTTATGAGAAAAGTTCCTCTTAAAATTTTGACTTCCATTCCTAGAGCCATTAATCAAAGGGGGGAAATAAAGCCCATAATATGTGTTACAGCAACTTGACGAGAAACAATCTCCTGCAGTCCCACGCATGCCGCCGGGCGGCGCTTTTCCGTCCCCGTTGCATCACCAAGGGCAGGATGACCTGAGGTTAAATTGACAAATTAGGGCAGAGCTAGAATGACTGGTCGGTGTCTTCGCCATGTAGGTGTGTCGTCTTGAAGACAAATGGTTCCTTAAGATATCATGGAATATTCTTATTTTGCAGGGAAGATCATGGACAACAGGAAAAAGACGGACGTTTTGAACAGGTGAGCCTTAAAGATTTAAGCCTTCCTTGAAATTGAGTACAGTATCTTCTTCATTTTCACAGTACATGCAACAACATTTTGAAGGGATGTGTGTGTACTTAACAGTACACATAATTGTGTTTTAAACTACGTATATTATATATATTTATAAATGGATACCTGCATAAACACGTGTTGCTATCGTTACCTTCCTGCATTGCTATTCTTGCTTTCAAAATTGTTTTTAAGCCTGGGTCATCATTGCAAATACTGTGCTGCACTATCATAGGCGAGGTAAATTTATATGGTATTCTAATTCTTTGGGTACGGAATAGTAACGTCATTGAGTTGGCTTCCTTTGTAATGTCAATACAAACTCCTTGTGTGGCTGTTGTAATATTACCATCTTTGCGTTTAGATTCTTGAGTTCAAACTTGTTTACTAGTGAGTTAGGTCGTCCTAGCGAAGACTGGGCCAGAGTTTGTGTACAGTCAAGTCTACATCATGTCAGTAGGGACATCTGCGTATCAGCAACATGATTACAGTAAATACGTGCTGACATCTGTGTGTGTGACGAGGTACATGTAGGGGCCCCATGTAGTTATTCACGGCTGGTGGCGCTGACTGTACGGAATCTGAAGTCAGGAATGTTGTACTAGTATCATGTAGAATGTGCTCAGGCACGGTTCTGTAGAGTCCTCGCGCATCCAGAACCGTACCTCGGGCAAATCTACGTACGGTACGCGCACAAAGTATCCTGAACCGCGTCTGCTCATAGAGCATAACCCTAACCCATTCAGGCATAGAACTAGATAGATATGGTTTTGGATACAATGAGAAACTCGTAAAAATAGGCGACACTGATTTAACGAGCCACCTGGTACATGTAATGATGAGGCGATCGGCTCTGTCCAGACCAGGTGTCAAAGATGTAAGGTGCGTCGTGCGACGTTTTGTGGTACTATTCCCAACCAGGCTAGCCAGGCTATAACAGAACCTTCATTCGTTTACCGAGCTTTTTTTTGTTGGAATGTCCTCAATATTCCAATTTTGTGTCGAAAACATGTTGTTACCGACCGAAAGTTAAAACAATCAATGCCTTTTTTGTATTTAACACTTGACTTCTGAAAACCTCCTCAGTGGGCTAAAGTTGAATTGAGATCGCTTTCCTTCCCAAAATATACAAACAAAAACGAGTCATTCCCAAAGCCCGCCAGTTGCAGACGCTATACTCCGGGGACTGCGCTGATATCCATTATAAATGCCAGGACAATGGCGGGGTACTTTAGCAATAACAGGACAATGGGGAGGGTACTTAACGTGCATTAAGTCGGCTGGTCGATAGAAGCGCCTGTCGTGAAGACTCACGGTAACCTCACGCTGAGTGACGTCATGGTGACGTGTTACGTACACTGGGAAGACTCAACATCGTACTTCGGCTGAAAATGGCAGATTTCTGATGATCAAGAACGAAAATTGTTTTCAGTAGTACAGATTCGCCCTACATTGTTGGGTACCGGGTATACGTAGAAAACCTTCAAAGAAACAGCAAGCGATACTTGGTGAACTCTTTGACACTCTTGCTGCCATGTTCGACACTAGACATCAGAGGGACCAAGCAACAAGAATAACAGACTTAAAAATGTCATATGGTCGTTTTCAGGTATTTTGAGTACAAGCGGATCTGGGACAAACACAGATATCCTGGAGAGAACACCAAGGAGCTACTATGGAGCCAACAGGTGGGCAACGATAGAGGAGTCTTCAACTTCCATCCATAACCTTGAAGAAAATACAGCGTACCTTTATACACACCTTGTACCATCTCTGCTGAAACCTGTTTCAAGAGCAAATGCTTATTAGTAAAACGTCGTAAATCCAGATTTCCTACCAGCCTTATAGAATTAAGTTTTGATCACAAGCCTGTAGCTGGTGTGTTACGCCGAAGGGCGGTTATACAGATACAGGTATATATTCTAATCTCCAAGCAGATTCGGTGGGGCAGGGGGACTTTATATTGGCCAGTCCTGTATCCATTGGCCGCCTGTATCCAACGTTCGCCCCACGAATCTGCCACAAAACGCACCAGGGCGGGGCTACCCTTTCAAAATCGGTGTCGCTGCCCCTCCCTGGTAACCATTAAAACGTCGTTTGGTAAATCTTTTTACTGCCCGGAGTTAACGCGCGTCCGGTGTAGGGAACAGTATAGTCAGCGGGCCGTGTTAGCTCCCTGCCGCTTCCGCCTTCCTAATGACTAGCGAGGTATGTAATGCGATCAACAACGGTGTTTGTGAAAATTTATGTTGACATTTACTCTGTTTACGATCAGTAAAATTTTGTCGGATCCTTCAGATCAAAATACATGTGCAGTGTTGTGATCCATTATAGTTGGGGAGGGGGGCAGTGAGATCGGTCAAATCGACGTGCAAAAAAGGGGGGAAACAGTCCAGAAAACAAACTTGTTTTACCAATACCAGATCAACAAGTGCATAGAGTGGCGAGATTACAATGACGATTGTGGGCTCTTTGGCAATGGATGGCAGAATTTGGTAGCAAATGGATTTTCCGTGTCCTGTCGCGAGCCCGACGAAGCTATCTTTCCTCTCCACGACGGCTCTGATGGCCGCAACTTGGCCATCTTTCAGTCCGGGGAAACCCCAAATGTCACGTGCAACACGATGCGCCCGCAAAATGTCGTTCATGATGAGCGGCGAGCGTATGGACAACTCAAAACACCGGTAAGGTTAAGGTTCTGTGAGTAAGGTTTAAAGGTACGGCTTTCAAAATGTGACCGTTATATAATAGGAAGGAAGATCGTGGATCACTGCGCACCGACTGCCAGAACGGAAACTCCCGCGGCGCGCGCGTGGAAAACGTAACCCGCCGTAAAACACTTCGCAGCTACTTGAAAATAGGCTTCAAGTCTTCCGTTCTGTGGCAGATTCGTGGGGCGAACGTTGGATACAGGCGGCCAATGGATACAGGACTGGCCAATATAAAGTCCCCCTGCCCCACCGAATCTGCTTGGAGATTAATATATTCCACAAATGAGCCATTTTGCTGCCTTCAGCACTTCAAAGCTTGAAGATATTAGAACTGTTGGAAGACGTCAGTTTACTAAGACTTTTGTCTCGCCCCTCCCAGCTGAAGGAGCGTCAGCTTCGCGCGTCCAGACACCAGCGGAAGAAGTCTCAGGAGGCGAAGGAGCAGGTCCTGTCTCTCATGGCCATGCGCGAGGAGGAGGAGAGGGCCAAGGAGGAGGCCGACAAGGAGGCGTACGAAGGTCAGGGGTTAAGGACGTTCATAGGTCAGGGGTTAAGGGTCAGGAGAGGGCTGACAAGGATGGGTTCACAGCTCAGGGGTTAAGGGTCAGCAGGAGGCTGACAAGGATGGGTTAACAGGTCAGGGGTTAGAGGTTAAGGGTCAGGAGGGTGAAGATGGCAAGGTCAGGGGTTAGAGGTTATTGGTCAGGAAGGTGAAGCTGAGAAGGATGGATTTACAGGTCAGGGGTAGGGGTTAGGGGCTATGGGTCAGGAAGACGAGGCAAACATAATGTAGCAAGTGGCAGGACAGAATTGGAGGGGCTGGTCACCATACATATGCTTGAGTAAGAATAAACATAGCAGTATTTTGTTAAGCTAGACCATGTGAAGGTAAATAGTAAATGTCACCTTTCTTTTTACATCTATTTTTTGTTTCGCCCCCTGCAGAAGAGGTCAGACGTCAGCAGGAAGAGGTCGTCCCGCCGCCCCCGCCCGATGAGAACCCGTCAGACGACGAGAGCGACGACAGCGAGGACGAACAGAAGGACACAAACGGTGGGGAGGGGGGCGGCAGGGACGGAGGGAGGGAGAGAGAGGGAAATAGAGGGGAACATTCAGGGGCAGGAAGTGATAACACGAGTACAGAGTCTGATTCAAAGCATGATGTTGACAGTCAGGATGATAGAAGTGAGGAGGAAGAACAGGTTAGGCAGAGTGACTCCGAAGATGGAGAGAATGTGAGAATGCAAAAAGGAGAAAATAAAGAAAAGGAAGGAGTGAAAGAAGATAAAAAGGACGAAGATAATCATAATATTGAGATCACAGTGGAACATGTGGATGGAGAGGAGGAGAGTGGGGAGGGTCAGGGGAGTCAGACTGAAAATCTGACTAAGGGTGAACCTGTTGAGACTGCAGTTGAGGCTGAAGGTCTTGAAAATAAGGGTGAAAGTCTTGAGACTAAGAATGAACATCTTGAAACTAAGAATGAACATCTTGAGACAGATGGAGCGCAGGGGAAGGAACCAGGGGTAGAGACACTTAAAGACAGTAGAGAGGACAGGGAAGAAACTAGTGAGAGTGAGAACCGTTCAGAAGAAGTTAAGAACACAACCCAAGTCCCAGCTAAGGTGGGAAATAACCAGGAGACACAGAACAAAGACTCGGTGACAAACTCAGAGACTGTACTTGAGGATGAAGTTTTCCAGTAACCGGTTACTGCATGACTTGGTTTCATTCTTTCCTATTCATTCCAGTTTATTTCTCACCAAAATGTTTATTCACACAAAAATTTGTCATTTCATATTTCTTTCCATTTTATTTGTATTGTTTTGTTTTTATGAGTTTTGTTTGTTTGCTTTGTTTTGACAGGACTGCCGGTACACTGACTGATATCTGACTGACTGGAATGGAGGTCAAGCTGGGTTACTGGGCCACACATGCGGGGCCAGTATAGCGTTGAGACTGGGCCACTTTGGAGCATTATGACTGGCCCTGCCACGACCAAAGCTTACTTCAGAGTCCTCTGCTGTATTATACATACCTGCACCATGTACATACATGTATTAAATGTTGTTTCACAAGTACAATTTTCCAATTGACAACAGCAGTTTTGTGAATCAGAAACCATATCAGCTGTTAGTATAAGATGTTACACTTTGTAGATAGATTATAAGAAACAAAAGTATGTGTATATTAAATCTTTGCAACAATGTACCTCTACATGTGGTGTGTTTCTTCTCTCTTTGCAATATAAAATGCTGATGTAAATGGAAGAGCTTAACAGGGAGACTGTCATGGAGGTAACTGTAGTGGTTGGCCATCATCCGGTACAGGAGTATGGAGTGTAGGGGGTCTTGCTCATCAGGTATGTGGGTTTGGGGTGTGTGGGGGCTCAGTCACAGAGATGTTGTCATCGAAGGCATCCAGCCCAGATGGGGGTCTGTATGAGGAAAACAGGAGTAAAGGGTTAGTAATATTCCCACACGGGGTTCTGTATGGGGGAAAACAGAGACAAGAATTAATGACAAGCCAAAAGTCTGTCCCAATTTCTCTGTCTGTCCCAAATTAAAAAAAAAAACTCAGAAAAAGTGAGGAAAATTTGCAAGCCTGCATATATCTTATGCAACACACTTATTTTATTGTTGTTACTCTCTTTATGTAGTTTGCCATACATTGTACCATGTGTCGTGCAATAAAGTTCTTTCTTTCTTTCTATATAGGCAGAATACTTTGTTTTTCAGGAACACATAATTATAATATGAAGTTGAAAATCAGATGTAGGTCAGAAAAGAAACAAGAAGAAAAGACAGAGGCAGAAAGGAAAGAGAGAGTACCCAGAAACAGGGGGGCCAGGGAGGGGGGGAGCTGGGCTGCAGGGGGGAATAAAAAACGTGAAAACTTTCTACAAAATAAAGATTCTTTTTCATTTAATGGAAATTTAACAGTTCTTTTGGAGCAGAAAGATATGGCATAAGACATCACAAAGTGACGTGAAAAAATTCAACATGTACAACTATAATGTGACCTTGAACTTGAAGTTACTGCACATGTACAACTGTGACCTGAGGTAGAGAAAGCAAAGCGTACCCCGACAGTCGTCGAACTATCGCGGGAACAGCTGAACTGAAGAAACAAGGATGAAAAACAGACTTCTTAATAATCAGAGAAAGAGAAAATGAGAGGAACATATTAAACATTAAAAAATTATTTTTAAAGATTTCAAGAAAGGAAATAAATACTTTTACCTGGAGAACTGACGGATTGGCACAGGTGCAGCAGAACTATGAAGAAACACGTGCAGGAATGGAGAAAAGGAAGATAAAGAAAAGCAGTTAAGAGCAAAAAAAGTAAAAAAAGGGTACAGTTATATTGAAGCTAACTTATAAGAGTATCAGAAAAAAAATAAGAGAAGGAGACAAGGTCATGAAAGTTGTGAAGGTTGAAGGTCACCTTGTGTGCTGAGAAGTCTCATCAGAAAAAAAAATTGGTCCAAAAGAAGAATACCAAGGTCATGGGAAGAGTTGTGAAGGTTAAGACATGGTCTGAAGGTTACCTCGTGTGCTGAGACGTCTCGTCGGAGTCTTGAGGTTCCGTCTTGATGTACGGGAGGGACCACTTGGGCGAGCCTCCGGAGCTGGAGGTGTTGGAGCTCTCCTCCAGGTGCTCCAGGGAGTGACTCAGGCCTGGGAAGTGGAGCGGAGGCTGGTCCGGAGCATCTGTCTCTTCCTGATGCTCCTCTTCAGCTGCCAGGGGGAACTGGATATCTGAGAATGGTTCTTCCTTAACTCTGGAAGGAACAAGAAACATGTCTTAGATTCCTGATGCTCCTCCTAAGCTGCCAGGGGGAACTGGATATCTGAGAACGGCTCCTCCTTAACTCTGTAACAAGAAACATGTCTTAGGCTGTAAGGAACAAGAAACATGTCTTAGACTGCTCCAGGTGCTCCAGGGAGTGACTCAGGCTGGGGAAGTGGAGCGGAGGCTGCTCCGGAGCATCTGTCTCTTCCTGATGCTCCTCCTCAGCTGCCAGGGGGAACTGGATGTCTGAGAACGGCTCCTCCTTAACTCTGGAAGGAATAAGAAACATGTCTTAAGAATTAAGAATATCTCAGGTGTTGTAGGGAGTGACTCTGGCCTGTGAAGTACATCAGTTGTTCTGGGGGAGCCACTAAGGAAACATCTCCAGGATAAGACTTTGGTTGTCTCTAGGAAACTCAGATGTCTACAAAACAGCTTTTCTTTCACTCCAGGACAATCTAATGTTTTAGAACTGAAGGATCAGTGCAAGATCAGAAGAAATGTCCTGGAGTGACTGCACTGTAATATTGGGAGGAATACTGTGAAGTAAATATGTCTGAGGCCACAATTTCCCCCACAGTTTGGTGTGAACCGAACTCACCTGACAGGCTTAACATCCTCTGCACTGGGTCTGTCTGGGTTCTGCAACACAAGAAATATAGACTTTTATACAGGAGGGTTTTATCAAAACAAATTAAAGTGGTCTCTACCTGTACAGTTTCCTAACTTCAATTTTCAGACAGAATGATGTAAAACTCATTCATAATCATATCCCTAACCCTTGAACCCTGACCCTGAGTGACCCACCGTGACCCGTTCGTACTCCTCGGCCAGCTGTCTGCTCTGCTGCTGCAGGAAGCCGTGGTAATCCACCATCCGCGTCTGCCAGAACGTCTGCAGGGACGTGATGCTGCCAACACCCATCTCATGGAACACCTGCTCCATCACATCCTGTAACCATGGCAACAACATCCTGTAACCTTAGCAACACTTCCCACTCCCTCCTCAGGGAACACATGCTCTGTGCATTCTTGCTCAAACTCATTTATATACATGGTGACCAGCTCCCTAACTTGCTACATAATGTAACCCAACACCACAGGGTGTCTGCTACAGCACTAGTCACTATGGTGACAGACCTCTGGTCCAGATCATTGGCATTGTTTGTAACGGAAGAGAGGAAACAGAGCAAAAACCGTATGTTTTCCTTCTGATCAGGTAAACACAATGCCCGCTCTGTAACAGCGCCGTACCGGGAAGTCGGTAGGTCCAGTTCGAGCCTCCTGGTCAACATCCTGTAACCATAGCAACATGTCCAATAGTTGTTAAGGTGAAGGTGGTTATGAAATGCAGCCTTACCGGGAAGTCTGTAGTTCCAGTCCGAGCCTCCTGGTCGACGGCTGCTCGGAGTGACCTGCAGAAGGTCGCGCTGTACTCGTGTGCGATGTCCGTCAGGGTGTCCAACGCTGACTCGTTCGCACCTGCAGGGGGAAACACAAACATACAGACACACAAACATACATTTATATACACACTTAACACACATTCACACACACACACACACAAGGTCAGGGTGTCCAGCGCGGACTCGTTTGCACCTGCAGGGGGAAACACAAACATGGAGACACACAAACACACATGTAACACACATTTATATACACACATACATGGAGACACAGAAACACATAAGTAACACATAAAAAGTTCATTTCCTTGTTAAATCTCTCACTAAATTTTTAAAATTTGGTTGACTTTCTACCAATAAAAATGAAGTCTTTTTATAACTTTTTAGAAATGTGGTCTTTTCTGGCCTCTGGTCTACCTTTAACAGCTTACATGTACATGGCTTGGCAGTGTAAACACAAACAAACAAACAAACAAACAAACAGCCTTACTCTCCCATCCAGAGTGAGCGCAGATCGTCCCCACAGCTTTCCTCAGCAGCTGCCAACAGGAGGCAGAACTCAGCTCACTTGGAGTCTCTCCAAAACCTCGCATGAACTCACTGGAACACACATGGTCAAATAGCGCCATCTATTGGTGCCAGTTCAAACTGCAGCTTACTTGCCTCTACATTGCATTTTGTACCTGTCTCCCCCAAACTTCGCATGAACTTAATAAAGCAAGGCATACAGTTCAAACTGCAGTTTACTTAAATGCAGGTTTCGAACTTTTTGACATTTATAAAATATAGTGCTGTGGTTATTTACAGATTGGTTACAGTGTTGTTGGTATTTCATACTGTGTTGTTGTTTAGTGTTGTTGTTTACAAAGTTGTTGTGGTTTACAGTACTGTTATTGTTATTTACAGTTCTGTTGTTGTTGTTTACCTGTCTGGGTCCCTGGGTGTGAAGCTGAGCGGACCAGGCGTTCTCTGCTCGTCAAAGCTCTCGGGGGGAGGGGGTTCCTGGGGCAGAGGGGGGTAGGACGGGTCCTCGACCTGGGGGGGGGAGGGGGTAGATGAGACAGGCAGGTCAATAACCCACAAAGAAATACTACTACAAAATTTACGAAATAGATCTACTAATGTAGAAGTAATCTCTCTCTCTCTCTCTCTCTCTCTCTATAGGTAGCAAGCTGTATCCTTGTGTCCAAACTTACTTTAGCTGCCAAAAATCTTGTGTTCTCTCTGCAATTTGTATCCTGCATTAGACAGCTGGCCATCTAGCCAACAAGCTGGCTACCTGTCTAACAAACACTGAAATGTCTGTGTTGCCTGTTGGGTCCAAATATACATGTAAAACAGCATTGTCTGCATACCTTAAGACATTATGAAATGAAATAAGACACTAACTGTGCCGTCCTGCGTTGCCTGTTGTGCCTGGACCAACTGTAACATGGAGCGGAGTCTGCGGACATGTTGTGCCAGTTGGATGGTGTGTATCGTCAGGTTACACTGTTCTGGAGGCAGTCTGTTGGGGGATATCAGAGCGGGATGTTGTTATTGTTTGTTTGTTTGTTTGTTTGTTTTGAGACTGCGGACATGTTGTGCCAGTTGGATGGTGTGTATGGTCAGGTTACACTGTTCTGGAGGCAGCCTGTAGGGGGATATCAGAGCGGGATGTTGTTATTGTTTGTTTGTTTGTTTGTTTGTTTGTTTTGAGACTGCGGACATGTTGTGCCAGTTGGATGGTGTGTATGGTCAAGTTACACTGTTCTGGAGGCAGCCTGTAGGGGGATATTAGAGCGGGATGTTGTTATTGTTTGTTTGTTTGTTTGTTTGTTTTGAGAGTGCGGACATGTTGTGCCAGCTGGATGGTGTGGATCGTCAGGTTACACTGTTCAGGGGGCAGCCTGTAAGTAGTAGGGACACAAAAGGGTGTCGATGAAAGTTAGAGGTAATGAGATGCAGAACAAAACAGTAACCGTTGTTGTGAACATGAAAATGGGATGTTAAGGACAAGTAGTTCAATGCATGTGATGTCAAGTTACTGCTATACAGAGTCAAACCTGGCCAGTTTTTAGTGGTCCTTTTACCAGTATATTATCAGATTCTTTATTTCATTAACCCAAATGTTTAAGAGTTCTGTCTATAGTGGCCACCTGTATACTAGTACTGTGACATTATCCTTACAAGTGGTACAAACAGTTTTTGCTGCAGTGCTATATAACGTTATGTGTGTTATACAAAATATGGCTGCCACTGCTGTACGTTGGTCTGGCAGACTAAAAAACAAAGAATTGATGCAGAAAGGGGGTTCTTTCACTTCCATATACAACCCCCCAGCAGATCATTGAGACCTCCCTGTTGTACTTATTCTGTGAAGGCTGGTGCAGGGGGTTCCTTCACCCCCCCATAACACCCCCCTGTAGTACTTACTCTGTGAAGGGGGGTTTGTGCACAGCGGAGGGCTGGTGCAGGGGGGGTTCCTTCACCCCCCCTGTAGTACTTACTCTGTGAAAGGGGGTTTGTGCACGGCTGAGGGCTGGTGCAGGGGGGGTTCCTTCACCCCCCCTGTAGTACTTACTCTGTGAAAGGGGGTTTGTGCACGGCTGAGGGCTGGTGAAGGGGGGGTTCCTTGACCTCCACAGCCCGCATCTCCCCCACCCCCGGGATGAGGTCCCCAGGGCCCCGGGCAGGCTGGGACTGGCCAGGCAGCTCTCCCCAGTACGACGGCATGGCTGGGGAAAGGGAAAC
>NW_017804664.1:832005-891002 GCF_001625305.1 Branchiostoma belcheri | reverse complement strand
TCTCTCTCCGGCTTTCTCTCCCCAGCAGTGACTAGCTACATGTAGCTAGCTTAGCCTGGTATTCAGACCTCTGTTGTTCTTGTTCTCTCCTCAAAGCATGAGACAGAAGAGGACGAAAGAATCTGAGGCTAAAGCTGGCTAACCGTATAACAAAGGACACAAATGGCATTCACAAGACTTCAGCATTATGCTGAGATACTTCAGGATACTTCAGCATTATGCTGAAGTCTTGTGTTGCTTGTTGGGTTCAATATAATTATAGCATGTCTGCACATCTTTATGATATAAACAAGGCACTAACTGTGCCGTCCTGCGTTGCCTGTTGTGCCTGGACCAGTTGTAACATGGAGCGGAGTCTGCGGACATGTTGTGCCAGCTGGATGGTGTGGATCGTCAGGTTACACTGTTCAGGGGGCAGTCTGTAGGAGGGGTGTGAAGTACAAGTATATGTAGTTCAATGTCAAAATAAATCACCAGATAGATTGGGGGGGTTCCTTCCCCTCCCCCCCCCTAACACCCCCCTGTAGTACTTACTCTGTGAAGGGGGGTTTGTGCACGGCAGAGGGCTGGTGCAGGGGGGGTTCCTTCCCCTCCCCCCCATAACACCCCCCTGTAGTACTTACTCTGTGAAGGGGGGTTTGTGCACGGCTGAGGGCTGGTGAAGGGGGGGTTCCTTGACCTCCACAGCCCGCATCTCCCCCACCCCCGGGATGAGGTCCCCAGGGCCCCGGGCAGGCTGGGACTGGCCAGGCAGCTCTCCCCAGTACGACGGCATGGCTGGGGAAAGGGAAACATCATCAATTTTTGTAGAGAACAGAGAAAAACATTGAAATTGGCTATTGACATGACATGGTACTTACAAATTATGAAGTAGGCATATCTTGTCAAGATGTTCATGGGTTAGGTGTAACAAGTTGTTCGGTGTAATGTAGCCAGCTGCCGCCGCGCCGCGTGCCTGCGAAGCTGGTGTGTTACACCGATGGGAGGTTATACCGGCTATACGTACCGTTAGAGTACAGATACATCTACATAGCCTCTGCCAATATTTAAACAAACTTGCCAAACGAAAGCAGCTTCTTCTTTTTGTTTTGGTGGTCCATGGTGGGGAGGGGGGGCACCCTTTTCGCGAAGAAAGACTTGTATCGACAACACCAGTACATGTGGCAAGAGAAGAGAGAAATCGAACGACCTTACCTCTGTGTCTGTACTATTTCTTGATGAAGTTCAAGAGGAAGCAAAGAAATTATAGGGGGAAATTGTAGAATATCTGGTACCGTGGACAGGCTTGGAAATATGATGGATTGACATACATTTTATAGGGGGGAAGATAGGTTTTTAGATAAATTTTTCTCTAGAAAATATTTGACGAATTCTTAGATTTCTCATCTGCTAGTAAAAAAATGATGTTAAGTTGTTAAATTCATGAAAACATAAATTTATTAGTTTTGTGCCAACTGATAATTGTTTTATTTTGTTACTTGTTACATTACCTACCCCGATTTAGTAGACTAGTCGGAGCAGAAAGTATCGTGAGACTTGCGAGAGGACACGAGACTTTGAACGACTCGCCATTTTCCTTTTGCATGCCGGACGACTTTTTGTGGTGAAAATTTCGGCAAATTTCGCCGCGTTTCTCGGGCTAATTTCTGAAACAACCTCGCATCTACAACCCTACGGATCTGTAGAACCGCCCCGAGTATAATTTAGCGGTATTGTACCGCGTAGTCTTGAGTTTTTGCCAATTTTTTTATCGGGGATAGTGCGAGACGTCGTCGGTACGTACCCGACCATGCCTCAAAGCAACGTGCTTCCTTTGTGGGGCAACGATAAAACCATGAATCTGAACTCCTTAATCCTCACCAACATCCAGTCTTCTCCCTACTTCAAGAACGACTTGTTCCAGCTCAAGACGTACCACGAAGTCATAGACGAGATTTACTACAAGGTCGGTGGGTGGACAATCTTGTTTTATATTTTCCTTTGTTCTGATCTGAACACAACCGAATGTGTCTGGATGTGGGTCACAAAAATTATTTACTTAAATGTATATTTGTTTTCCGTTTTCCTCTGTGCTTGCCCATATATTTGTTGGAATTTAGTGAGAAGAGGAAAGGAAATTACGAAGGGCTCTATTACTAAGGTTTCAGCGACTTATAGTCGAAACACGTGCAAAAAAATTATTAGGTCAAAAATATTCATGGTTTTTGCAGCACAACGTTTTACTCCATGACCAAATTTCTAGGGCAGATGAAAATTTTCATAGTAAAATAGTAGCATTCTCACTGAAATATTTGTACGATGCAATTATAAACGTTTCATAATTGGGAAAATATGAATGATGTCATCCTTGGCTACGTAACGTGTGGTGCCATGGCAACGGTTATGGAAGCCTTGATCAGTTGATGTGATTTGTGGTGAGACTGCAGGGTGTCTGGTCTGGGCTGATGTCATGAGCTATTAATATATGTGCATCTTTGGGGCACTAAATGTGACTAATGGTAATGGCTTTTCCTGCCTAAAGGGAGTTATGTCAGATTTTTGTCATTGGAATCATATATTCATGCTTGCCAACATGTCTAATGCATAAACTAGTTATCAGCAAGTACTAACATCAGTCATTAGAGAAAGTATCAGAATAATGATATTCTATACATCTGTTCCTTAACAATTTTTAATTTTTTTGTTCACTCTGCCATTCATATTTTGCTAAAATATCCCTCCCACGCACATATCTGTAGAAGAGTTGAACATGTGTAAAACTTAAGATCCAACACAAAAAAGTTCTCTCACCTAGAGCTTTCCACCAGCCACTCTCATGTCATTGGTCGCCAATGTAGCCCAATGCAAGAGACCCATGACAGTGGTAGATTTGTAAGAAAGTGTTTGTTTTATTGTGTTAACTTGTCTGTAGGTCCAGCACCTTGAATCATGATGGTATACCGTATAGTAGCAGGTATCAGATCTGTAATAAATTGTTTGTTTTATTGTGTTGTTTGCAGGTCCAACACCTTGAGCCATGGGAGAAGGGCAGCCGGAACACGGGTGGACAGACTGGCATGTGCGGGGGGGTAAGTATCATGTATGTCGCTCCTCCTCCTGTCTTATTGTACTGCTACTCACTTCTCTGCATGGACAACTTTCACTCCATACTTTCCATCTGCATGACACAGGTGTTTATGTTGTTTTGAGCATGATTTTTTGTAGAAACAAAGCTGAAAGAAAGTAGGGTGAGGTTTGGACATAGATTTTTAAAAATACTAGATTTTAGTTTTAAGCATCATGCCATGACTAGAACTTAGTAGAAAGTTGTATGAAGAATTGCAGCAAGAATGTTTTGGGCCTCAAGTCAAACCTTGATCATGATCATGATCAAGCATGCTTGTCTAACTATAAGATTTAGAGTAAGGATAGCCTGTTACTTCTTGGCCAAATTCTTGGGGACATTACACTTTCATTGTCTACTCTCTGACCACTGAATGACCAAACGTCCTTCCTCGTGTGCAAATGTATTGCATGGTTGGAGTTTAGTAGTATTGTTTCAAATATAGCAATCCTGTGTTTTAACACTCACAGGTGCGAGGTGTGGGAGCAGGAGGTATTGTGTCCACAGCGTACTGCCTGCTGTACAAACTCTTCACTCTGCAACAGTTTCATATCTAACCCGTCTCTGTACAAACTCTTCACCCTGGAACAGTTTCATATCTAACCCGTCTCTGCTGCCCCCTGTATAGGTCCGAGGTGTGGGGGCAGGAGGTATTGTGTCCACAGCCTACTGTCTGCTGTACAAACTCTTCACCCTGAAGCTGACGAGGAAACAGGTGAACGGGCTGCTCCAACACGGAGACTCCCCCTACATCCGAGGGCTCGGATTCATGTACATCAGGTGAGTAGGTGCACCGACTTCTTATCTTACTGAAGTAAGACATTTGTCTTGAGAACAGGACAGATGTCTTAGCTTTCTGTAGACTGTTGTAAGAGGACAAAATGCAAACTTTGTCAGATCACTGACTTTTTACTTTCCTAAATCACCTGATCATGACTCTTCAAGACTCTTCATGCTTCTTGAAATTTCCTAAATTTTGCAGACATATTACTTTTCTTCTTACAAAGAACAGGGCATTCTTTAATCTTTCTTCAGGCATTATTCTTTGATTTCTGGGTGATATCAACCTAGACATCTGGAACTTCCTGTATGCACTTCTTCTCATTTTTTTACATACAAATTGTAGAAAGTGAGAGCTTGTGTGACAACTTATATGTTGAGAGACTTCTAACCCATGTGTGTGCTTGTCCCTCCCCCAGATACACCCAACCCCCCGCGGACCTGTGGGAATGGTACGAGCCATACATAGATGATGACGAGGTACGTTCCAGCGGGTAATGGCCGACACCTTTCTCTACTATCACAGCTTAGTTTGTACTGTTAACAGGTTAAGTCACAGTGGAGATTTCAGTAAAAGTTTACACCTTTCTCTACTATCACAACTTAGTCTGTAGTTTTAACAGCTTAAGTCACAGTGGAGCTTTTTGTAAAGTTTTACTGTCTACAGCCAGACTAGATGAAGTCATGGAGCATGTTGGGGTTTTGAAGAAACTTCAAAAATTATGGAAAGAGAGACCTTCTTCAAACTCAAAAAGATTCAGAATTCTATGATTTATGTTTCTGAAATTAGTTGACAAATGTATCTGGGAACGATGCAGTAACCGTTTTCTGGCAGAACAAATTCAGTGCCTGTACAACTTGCACTATTTTTTGAATCAGAACTTTTAAAACTTGAAGACTAACACAAAGAGGGAAAGATTCAAACAGAGCCTGCAGTGTCCTCCAGTTGCCATGGTGAGTAGTGAGACCCCGCCCTTCCTTTTTCTTACATTTCGATAAAAAATGCTACAAACATGATTCTGTATAAGAAGGTTCTTTAGTCAAGAAACAGTGGGTTTTTACATCCAAAGTTTCAGTGGTTATTGACTGAGGAACTTCCTTATACAGTGTCTTGCCAAACTGATGAAATTATTCACAAATACAAACATGAGAGATTTTTCTGCTCCCCTCTCCTTGCTTTTTGATTTTTGGTGGGTTGTTCGGACACTGACGCTGTGCTTCTGTGAAACGTAGGCAGCGAACACGCCACAAGGTGCCGGTAACGGGAGCACGCGGGACTAGCGCCGGCGGAGCCTCGCTCTGAGGTTAACCTTTCACCTACATGACACATAGTGTGGTTTTACCTCCAACAGATACAACAGTTTTTTTTTCTTTTTCAAAGGCTTTTCTGGTTGCATTAGCAAGCATTAGCGTGTTTTGTATAAATGACCATCTTAATTGGATTGTATAGATGACAGTCTAAAAACTTGTGTCAAGAATATAAAAGACGGGAACAGATCAATGCATTTGATGTGCCATCTACACTATGAGTTTCGGTACAAACAAATTTGAAAAGAAATTTTAAAAGTTTGAAATTCTAGTGGTGAAGCCAGTCGAAAGGGAGGAGTGTCAGCTAGCACGCAGATACCAGTGCAGATACCAGTGCTAAATAATAAATGACTTGCAAACATTCCTGGGTTCCTATTGCTTTGCCTGAAGTCCAACCTGTTTCTAAGATCTACATTATGTCTTTTATATTGTGAAATATTGTAGACCTGTTGCTAACCCTTTGCCCCTCTTCCCCTTGTGTCTCCCCCTTGTCTCCCCACCCCCCACTATAGGAGTTAGATGTGAAGGCAGGTACAGGCTGTGTGATGACAGTAGGAGAGATGCTGCGGAGCTTCCTGGGGAAGATTGAGTGGTTCTCCACGCTGTTCCCCCGCATCCCGGTACCCATCCAGAAGGACCTGGAGGGGAAGCTGGCCTCCCGACCGTTGCTACGGAAACGCCCCGCCGCCCCCGAGGAGGAGGAGGAGGCTGCGGAACACATCCCTGATGAGGAGGTATCGTGGGGCGAGGCCGAGCGCCGATCACGGGCAAGGCGGAGCAGGTGAGCGAAAGGTCATGACACCTTCCGAACTTTGAACTTTTACCTTTGAACTTGAACCTTTCTGTTGCTATTAAAGGTGCTCTTTTGTAGGCCTCAAAACAACAGAACATTTCTGTGCAACCTTTTTTTGTCATGACATCTTTAACCTTTGTTGTAGCTACCAAAGGTTTTTCTTCTGTTAGCCTCAAAACAGCAGAATATTTTTGCTACAGAATTTTCTTTGGAGTAATAATGCATGGGACATGAAAGTATAGTGAAAACTGTAAGGAGGAAATTTTTATATATAACAGTAAGATATTGTAATATATCATCACAGATAAACAAAGAAATCAACAGTTTATAATCCAGTACATGTAAAATGTAAAAAAAAAAACTTCATCAAACACAGATGAACTTTTAAAGCTAAGATAAAATGACTTGTTTCTTTCAGATCTTCCAGCAGGGATGCGCCGAAGCCGGCCTCCCGCACGTCCAGCCCAGCACAGAAGAGAAGAACAGACTTCGAGCGTGACCTGGACCGCGAGAGAGACCGCCAGCGCCGCGAGAAGGAACGCCCGCGCAGCCGCAGCTCCGACCGACCGCGGCAGCGAAGCCGCAGCAGGGAGAAAAAACGCAGCAAGAGCCAGGAGAAACACTCACCGAGCAAGGGCAGGGACAGCCGGAGGGACAGACGGCGGTCGCGAAGCAGGGAGCGCAGCAACAGGGACAGGAGGCGGTCACGCAGCCGAGACAAGAAGCATTCCCGCAGCCAGGACCGGGACGGCGGCCGGCGCGACGCAGACCGGCGCAGCAGGGAGAGGAGGCACCGGTCACGCAGCCACGACCGCGCCGGCTCCAGGCACAAGGACGGCAGCGGCGGGCGCTCGGCGGAGTACAGAGACATTTCCTCACGGAAGGAGAAGGAGGGGAAGAAGCCGAGGAAAGACCGGGAGTCGAGAGAGAGACACAGGGACAGGAAACGGAGCCGCTCACGAAGCAAGGAGCACTCCTCTCACAAACACAGCCGGGGGGACGACAAGCGAAACACGCACCACGACAACGATGTAGAGGAAGGACAGTTAGAGGAGACTGTACAGAATTCCAGCTAGGTTCTCCCCAACCCTGTTTATATACACTAGAGGTGAAGATTATTGTCCTAAGAAAAATTGTACAGAGCCATGGCATACAGCAGTCCTTTCATCAACTTGATTGTTCTTCATTTTGTTGGGATTCAGCCAGGTGTGGTCTCTCAGTTATAGGGTTACACAGACTGGATTTTATGGATGACATCTTTGCTTGCATTGATTTTTGCCTTGCTTGTCTCCTGAAAGCAAAATCTCTTTGCGTGGTTATGCTTGGGGGTTAAGAAGTCACAGCAGGCTCATTGGTATGCTAAGTCATGAAAGGTACGGAAAGGCAAGTTCTATTTCTCCCATCTTATGTCATACATGAATCAAGTTTATGTGATCCAAATTTTTCAAACAGAAACTTTTCATGCTTGCATTTTTTCAGCAAGTAAGGTTAGCAAACAACTGGCCTTTTGAGTCCAGGCTGCCCTACTATCATTGTTGATCTCAGTGATTTTTCACATTTTATTCTTTTGAGCCATACCGCAAGCTAGCATAGTCAGATTATGATAGGTTTGAGTCCTACAAATGACCAAAATGTTGAAAGTTTTTCTGACATGTAACCAGGAAGAATCAAGTGCAAAGGGGAAACTCTGAAGAAAAGTGTTCTGTTGAAGTTTAGTCAGCACAAGACACCATACCTCATTGTTCGTAAGCTTTGAGTGTCTGTCAGGAGTGTCGAAATGTGTAACTGTCTTTGTTAATTCTTAACCTTCTCCCTGCTGCCTAGCCTGGTAATCAACACAAACTTGGTGCAGAAAGGCTACCTTAGCAGGCTGAAGGTTATGTTAGCCCTCTGATGCCACAACCAGGCCATTCCGTCTATAAGTATGTGAGGAAATATCCTTTTTTGTGAAATGTACAGATGTAGATTTGGAGGGGCGATGAAGGAATATATCAATGCGTTGTGTCAAGAAATTGAACTGAAGGTATAAAAAGCACAATGATGCAGCTTTAAACATTCTGTACTTTTCTTGCCATTTGCCCCGATTTGTTAAGAACGGTCAAACAAACAAACAAACAAATAGAAAATACTTGTAAATCAAGCAATTGGATAAATTCTGAGGAGTTGGATGTTTCAGGAAGTATCTGTTATATTTGCAAGCCTTTGTCTTCTGTTTCCCCCCCAGTAGTCTGTTGTACAGCTGTAGATTTTCTAGCTTAAGGTGAGAACAATCTGTTATCAAGAGAAGGAAAATCAGATGTACATGTGTGTGACCACAAACTTTGTGCCTAAGGAGTATAGTAAGCCTTTGGCACCCGGGGTATCACTTCCAAAATGTAGGAATAGAATAAAAAAGATTTTTTTCATGGCCAGGGTGAAAAAATGTGTCAACTAACAGGGAGTATAATTTGCAGGGAGAGTTTGGCCACCCTGGAGTGTAATTTGCATGTGCAGTTTCTGTGGAGAAATGTTTCTGTATGCTCAATGCCCTGACCAATGAATATATGATTGACCCAATTTTTGCAAAATTGTGCTACAGTCTCCCCATCATTGTTTCCACACACAAACTACTGTAGAACACTCACTGTTAGCTGTAACGTGAAAGAGGCACCCTAAGTGACAATGAGAAGAAAAATAGTTAAGATACATAAGACTTATTAAGACTTTGATACAGACCAGTATGTATGTATGTATGCTCCCATGAACCACAGATGTATATATTTCAGAGTAGTTTTTGGAGCGATTGTATGTACATGTAAGAAAACAAAAACTGACCAAAGGTAGGGAGGGAGCGGTGAAAAAATATCCAGAGCTTTTTAGTCTTTCTATCTGTAGTCAGGAGAATCAACTTGTGTTGGAATCACAATGTGCAAATGTAGGTTACCAGGTGTAATGACGACTCGGTTCAGTCCTAATTTTTTTTTCAGACTTTGTCAAGAATTACATGTAACAGTTTTGATGTAACAACAGAGATGGGAGTATGTAATGATTTTGTACTTTATTGATGATTGTGTAGTTGGTACTTTATGTTGAGTTGGTATGCAAACATTACAGAGAAGAATAAATACAAGATGTATGTACTGTTTATAACTGGCCTCCATCATCATTATTTCAGCAAGCTCAAGCACAACTTTACTTGATTTGTGTTACATCATGTATTATATCAGGCATGTTGGGCATTACTATACCAGGAAAGATTTGGATGAGGCAATTTTGAGAGGTTGGTATTTAAGGTGAATTTGTTTTTAAAGATAATACATTTGTAGAAGTCCACTCTCATTCATTATCAACTCTGGTCCAATCCAAGGGAAAATACATAGGAGGATTTACTGGATTTGGAACATAGTTCTAAGGCAAGTTATACATGTATTTTCTTCACTTTCATGCAAATAAAGACCTACATTTTAGAACTAATCACAAAAGAGCAGACACAGAATGATGAGAAATAGACGATAAAGTCCCATTTTCACCAATTTATTCATTATCACAAAATACAGTAATCTGTAACAGCATTTGGTCTTTTACCAGCATACAGGGGAATAATTTGACATGACTGACTTGTTACCTCACTACCATCCCACACAGGTCCTTTACTACCAGCCCTACACAACTGCAAGTTGCACCTCTGAGATAGAAATGTTTCTATGGAGCTCTGCACTGCCTGACCAGTCGTAGGACTGCTAGAAGCTGGGGATGGTATCAGGGTACAGGTATGAGTTTGTTGGATTTTATTATACAAGAAAATAGCATGACATTGGATTGTTCATATCTTTCCTAATAGTGGTAGCTACATGTACATGTACATGTAAGGGTACTAGCTCTAGGGTACAGTTTCTCAATGATACAAAATAATAACAATAATGGAATGGCCTTGGAATCATCAGATTACATCTCATTCAACTTGGAATCCTATCTGAAGCCCTACTAACATACATTTTGCATGTAATGTTACACTTGACTGAACTTTGTCACCTTCTGTCACCAAGAAAGAAGAGTGATTGGTTTGTTACATGCTAATTTTGATGTGTTTGTTCTCCCAAGATGCCAGCCATCTTTACATCTTTACTACATGGACATTGTTTTGGGTTTGCTTGTTAGTTTGTGCATTGGCATTTGTTTGTGTTGGATGTTTTTTTATTGTGTGTGTGTGTGTGTGTGTGTGTGTGTGAATGTGTGTGTGTTACAGTGTGTGTATGTATGTGTGTGTCTGTGTGTACATGTGTGTGCCGTACATATCTGCGTGTGTGTTTGTATGTCTCTCTGTGTGTGTGTGTCTGTGTGTTTGTATGTGTGTACATATCTACGGTGTGTGTGTGTATGTGCGTGTGTGCGTGTGTGTGTGTGTATCGGGTCTCTCCTGGCCTCTGCTCCATTTCTGTATACGGGACTTGTTTGTTGCAAAGTAGTATGTGTTTATAGGCATGCAATGTCTGCCATCCTTAATTGCCTTGTTTGTTTTCACGTTCGTTTCCATCCATGCTCAAGACAAGCAGATAACTGTAGTGAAGTTTTCAGAGACGGCTTTTCCCTTTTTCATGTTTTCTTTCCAGGCCTGGAAGGCTATCCTGCAGCGGACCATCCTGAGGGCTACTTCAGCATCAAGTACTCGCTCTGGCCAGCGGTGCTTTGCCAGCTGCAGAAGTCGTCGTATGCAGACTCTCGCATTTCTCAGCTTGCTCTGTTTCATGCGGACTTGAGTCAGACCTGACAGTGCATCTGCCATGCGTGGATGGTACTCCTCCCTCTTCAGCTCCACTCTGTAGGCTTTCCAGAACATCTCGGCTGCCTTCTCTAGTTCCCCAACCTCTGCACTGAACAGTCCAGCTGTCGTGTAATATTCTGCTCGCTTGTGGGGTGGGTTGCCAGCTTGGCTTTCGCTCTCAACAAGGTCCAACATCGTTTTGCACGTGTCATGTCCAAATGAGATGAGTTTGCGTTTCTTATTCTTCTCTGTGAACTTATTATTAACAGCCTTTATACAACACAGCATAACGTTTTCATAGTAGTTCAACGTAAGGAGCGTATCACTAACACCTGTCAGTAGCCCAAAGTCATAAGACCGGAATGCTGCATCTTTTCCCTTCGTTTCATGCAAAATCAGTAACTCCACAGCATCGAATAGATTTCCCTCCACACAGTATGGTATTATTACCATGTGAGTCACCCTTAATCGGCTCAGCGAGACAAAGTCTGCCAGGAAACGTAAACGGGCCATAACAAGACCTCCTGTGTCATTGGTGACTTCAGTGCACATATCGTGAGCGAGAGTAATACGCCAGTCGGTAGAAGGACGATCAGAATAATGTAATGTCAAGTCTAAAATAGCTTTACTGAGTGTGAACAGTATGGAAATATACAGCTCTGGGAGGAATATCCTCTTAAGTTTCTCTACAGGAATAGCCAAGTCGCTCTTGACTAGCATGTTGTACATCTCCTTGGTGAGGGGCTCAAAATTCCCCACCATGTTTTCCAATTTGCGAGTTGTGCTGTGCTCGGCGCCAAGTTTGTCACGTACAGCTCTGAGGTTTTGCTTAGTGATGGTCCGTCTTATCACCGTTTCTTTAAAGAAGCCATCTTCCAAGGATTTGCTCTTATCGGCAAGTGACTGGTACAGCTCTTTTGAAGTGGTGTGGTAATCTGGATTTCTTTCCACACTTTCCGCAGAAAGTATGTCTGCAAACTGCAGCAAACTTTCCTTGGCTTCTTCCAGGTATTTCCTAGACAAGTCTGGAGTTCCCTTCTGTATGAGCAGATGTCCGTACACCATCAGGAGCCTGGCCTTCATCAGGGGATATTCAGCACCCAGTTTCAGCTTCAGCTTATCCGCATGCTTCAGAGCAGCCTCCACGTGTGGCATCAGCTCCAAGCTGAATTTATGAGTCTCTGAATACGTCAAATCCTTCACAAAGAACTTGACAAGTATTTGCAGAAGTTTGTTGATGCATGTTCTTTGTTGTTCTTGCTCCATATGGAGACGGAGGGCCATTTGTGTGACACTGTGGATGGACAAACGACGTTTGACTCCTGCACCCTCAGTGTTGCCAAGAGAGTACATCCTCATCCTTTCCGTGAAGTATGCATCAGCGCCTATCGTTGGACTTTCCAAAGCACTTTTCAGCATCAGAACCGGAATGTTGTTGGAGTCCAAAAAGGCACATGGCTGCAGCATGATCATGCACTTTCTCTCCTCTCCTGACTTACACTGATCATCCAACTTGTCTATAACCAGTTGTAGGGCTGCAAAGATGTTCCTGGCTGCTTCTTGATGTTCCTTCCTGTAGTGCATCTGAAGCCAGTTGTCCTCTCTGCTCATTACTTCCTCTAGAACTTCTCTTCTACCATGTAGCTGCTGCTTGTACTCTTCCACTGTCATCTTACCCCGATGGATGGAGGCTCGGGCTGCTGCTAGCCCGAGAGGCAAACAGCTGAAGAGGTTGGCGAGATCCCTCATCTGTTCTTCAGTAGTTCCCGGTGGCATCTTTGGGGATAGGAACTCGACTGCTTCCTTTTCCATGAATCCATCTATTGGGATTTTTGCAACATCTCCAAATTCTATGAGCGAATCTTGTGTTGTGATGACCATTTTTGCAGAGGAGCTCAATATTTCTATCGGGATTGCGACTGTTGGGGACAGGTCATTTATGAGGAGGACAAAATGCTTCCAGCGAGACAAAAGGCTTTGAAACATGTTGTTATCAACATTGGTATCCCCACTCAACCTCTGTTTTAGGTTTGCCATCCCTTCATTGATCTTCTCTTCTGAACTTCCATCTATCACCCAAACTACCGAATGAGGGTGAACTCTTGCATAATCACCGGCCACTTTATATGCCATTTCTGTTTTCCCTGACCCAGGCATGCCGTGAAGGATGACTCCCCTGCCTGACTCTAGGCTATCCTTGACCTCACTTACTTTCTTGGTGACAAAATAGTGATCCACCACACCACTAAGGTTTGATATGTGCCTAACACTATCAGGATACATCCCCCTAGGATCTAGCAACTCTACAAGTTCACTGTACCCCTCTCTCTGGAGAATGTCTAAAAATACTAAGAATTTCTCAGGCTCTGCCTTTTCTAACACACCTACAAGCTTATCCACGCCTTCTTTAACAGATTGACTCTGAGATATAGTTTGAACCTGTTCCTCTGAAACAACTTTTTGTGAAGACATTACCTCCAGCAGCTCGGAGAGGGCGCGCTGGTCCTTCACCTCTTCCACAATCTTCTCCCTGTTGTTCCTCAGCAGATCGTTGTGCTTCAGCATCATCAACTCGTCGGGACCTGAAAATCGAAATTTCTTTTCTTTAATTTTAATTAGGAAATCAACGTTACCGAAACAATAACTTGAATCAGGCTATTGCAATACTAGTGATTTAAATAACAACACAACAAGGTTCAAAATTCATTCTTGTGAATAGGTGCACCCAATCTAAAATATTTGGTGCACAAAAACATTTTGGATGCATCATATAAAAAGAATAGTAGTAAATAAATGTCAGAAAAATTAATTTCATGTTTCTAATCTTTTCTAACGGAAAGTACTACAACAATGATTTATTATTTTTTCTGTCACATAGATGTTAAGAATATGCTGTATACTATTATACATTTTACATATTAACATAGGAGCCTATAAAAAGTGCACCCACAAAAAAAATGGGTGCACTGCTCCACATTTGGGTGCACTTGCACCCAGTTCGAGCCCTGACAGAGTACTAACCTGGTTCTTCTACTGTGACTTCTTCGTCCATTTCTGTAGTGGCTTCAAACATCCCTTCATTAGTGAGTCTGACGCTCCTCTTTCCTCCTGCGTCCGTCTCAACCTTTTCTCCCGGGTAGAGGTCAACCACGTCCACTAATTCGGTTTTTGTCTTCCTATTTGCCCTCTGCAGAGTGATTGAAAGTGTCCCCTCCAGGCGGAGGACTTGTGTATAAGGCATTTTGACGACCTTCTGTGTTGTGACTGTTTCGGTGAGCCATGTTGACCAGGGAGGCTGCTCAAACTTCGTCACCTGTTCAGAGGTTTTATCTATGCCTGATATCTCTGTCCTTGTGTTAGAGCGCATATGCTGCAACTTCCCCCCTAGTTTCAAACCCACCGCTGCAGGTAGTCCAACATTAACAGACAGGTCTCCAGAAACCTGATACCCTTTCGTTCTAGTCCAGCCACAGGAGTATTTTGTAGCGCTTTGGTCTTTGATTTCTCGAGGAATAGAGGTACTCGTTTTGTTGGGAAATGTCTTGCGCCTACGTGTAACTGAGCTGCGTTCTTTTTTGCCGCTCTCTCTGTAGTGGGTGTTTTCCTCACTGACTTTGAAATCCTTGGTGTCGACCGACACAACTTTGCACCTTGAACCGTACTTTTTCTGTGCCCAGGCGGTGCAGGCGTCATCGATGTTTGTCCTGTCGACTGCTCTGTAGAAACACACCCGAGATATGATTATGTTACAACGTGCATATCTACTGGAAATATGGAATCAGGCGTTGAAATATGCAATGCCTGTGACTGCCTGAAAATAATGAATGATCAATGAACACAACATGAGGGAAACGCGAGCAGTGGAGGCCGTAATTTAGGAATCCAGGGTTACCTAAGCCAGGTGTAGTGTTAATGTATTAACCTCCCCCCCCCCTCTGTTCGGGTGACTGTCAGTTACATTGTAGTGCACATACGCACACAGTTGTCCAGAATGAGATGTCTAGAGGGTACGTACACAATGAATATCAACTTACTCATTAGATTGTTTTGATTGTGACTTTCCCATGGTCGCTTGGGCTCACGGACTTACATGTAGTTCAACCGGCGCGCTTGATGGTTCCAGGCCTACAGAAGAACAGATGACAGATAAATACATGTACATTGTAGCTGAAAAAGCTGCTACGGGAGATGTGACATAACAATTAGCTTTAGGCGCAAAAGTGTAGGGACTGTCATAAGTAGTATTGACATTTACCCCTCTAGCACGCCTTATATTTGCTTGTCCTCTGTATATTGTTGGTTATTATGACAACAAAAGTAAAGCTTTATCACATGTATACTAGCCACAATTACAAGTCAGATCCGTGAATCTATAATTATCAAGAACACACCTACAGTATTTGCAAATCTAGTCCTGAAAGTACAGCTATATGTTTTGGTGCCCCCGCGCTGTGGCGCGAACCCTGATACTAGATACTGTCATGAACACCACCGTGCTTTGTCGAAGCGACGTCTGGTTTTCAAAAGAACTGTTTTCGTAAGTACCCACCACCGAGTGTGTAAGTCAAAGGCCAAGACGTAGTCCAGGAGACCTTTGTGTCAGGACTGGTGTTTTGACGTCTGAAGGTTGTCTTAGTTTCGCCTCATTTACATACAGGCTGCAACCTGAGAAGGTCTTACCTGAGCCAGGATAATTCAGGTGGGGCAGGTGTGAGTTACAAACTTGTTATGATCCCCTGGCCGCGGAATTACCCCCATGCAAGCAGTACTAGTGTGGCAGTTTCTGGCTGGACCCTGGCTATATTTTAAGTCAGTTTTTCTCCGAGATTAGTCCTTATCTGATCAACGTCATCATCATTATCATCATATCGGGCTTGCAGAACTCTCTCCCTCCAGCCACCTGATCACATTAACCATGTTAACCACTGGTGGTTAACCATAACCAGGTAACTGTTCCGTGCACCACCTGAGTGACGGGCGCGTGATGACTGATATACAGAATGTCAACACTTCCTTGTTCGACAGTCTGTTTGTTCCAAATAGAAGATTCACGGACGTACTTGCATTTTCAACACTCTCAGGAACTCTGAATAATATTAGACACACGAGCGAGATTCACTCTACGAAGAAGTACGTAAGACCGACTGAAGACCACATACCTTAACTGCTTTACCGCTGACCTGGCGTCCGCAGAGTTCACGGTCCGAGTTCAAGGTCGTCTTGCCGATGGTCCTACGCACGGCTTAATGTTCGATCCGTAGCTGGTCTCGACGTTTTGACTCTCCGTCAACAGTCATAAAGTTTTTGATTAAAGACACGAGAACGTCTCCGACTGATTTACCCCAAAGGCACTCTGAACAGCGCAGTGACAAAATGATACGTCACGGCGTCATGTACAGGTGTACTTAACTGTCTTACGGGCGTGTAACTTCAGGTATCCTTCCGCATTTACTCCGCGTGAAGTAAAATAGTCCAGTTTTAGAAATGGGTTTACTAAAAACAAACAAACAAACAAACAAACGTATGTTTGTGTTGATTATCAAGTAACTTTCGTTTGTCTTACTTGATATAAAAGGATTTGTGATAAAAGCTTGTTTATTACTGACAGGATTAGGTTGGAAAGTTTCGGCATCCGAACGAACGTCGGACGTGTACGTTTTTTTCCTGAGTACTGCGGTCTTAGCCTGGAGCCCAGCCTTGTAATAACTTTGGTCCGCTCCCAAGATCCGCTACCACGCCAACGGATCTTAGGGAGTGGACCAAAGCTAACAAGGCTGGGATCCAAGCTACTGCGGTTAGTCGCTATCGGCGAGAGAGGGCCTCTTGCGCAAAGTGGCAAATTGCTGTTAAAGCAGATTTGAGGGACATTTTTATTGCCAATTCAAGAAGTGCGCTTGCAACAGATATCCATGGAGGTTATCCACTCATGGATAAAGAAACGTTTCACCATTATACCCAATGGTAACCTTTCATCTACAACGGTGATAAAATAATAGCAAAACCTGAGATCCTAATTTTAATAGATTCCAACCAATTGGGATACTGAGCTTTCAGAAAAGTTGTCATCAGGCACGGGTTAACATTTAGATATTGTTTTCGGAGAAAAACATTCTTTGGAATGAAAAATAAAGCTTCTCTTACCCCCTCCCGTGTCCCTCTTAATGAACAAAACAAAAAAATAATAGAGCATCAGACTTTTCTTTCTTACCATTCATCTGATTTATTCGCAGTGACAAAGTAACTTGGCAGCCAAAGACCCGAAACACCAGATTTGGGTACCTTAAGACAAGCTATAACTTCTTGTCACATCTTAAGATATTAATTGATCTTTACTCCTCAACCATATATTACAGTTTAAAATATTTGAAATTATTTTTGAAACATTCAAAAGCAAGGGCAGGTATACGTAAACATTGCATTAGGAAAAACTCCCAGCTCAGCCAGGGGTCAATGACCTACAATGACCTTAGCACCGTACCTGTACTAAAACTAATATGCAGAACTTGCAAACTTGACTTTGGCACTTTCAAAGTAATTCCATTATAACCCTTTACATATAGTGGCTCTTTAATAAGTGCAGCATACCACATAACAATTATGGTCAATATTTTAAATGTTTGTTATTTTTTACCTCTTTACCTAAAATATTTTTGAAGCATTAGACTGCTATTGACAGTGACAGACGTATGATGGGTACCAGTACGCATCCTTATACTCTTCACACTACTTTCTATATTATCTACAGTATATTCTATCTGTATTTACCTGGGGAATCATTACATTTACTGATTCAGAAGGAAAACATTGTTTTTACTCAGTTTCTTCTTCCTCTTCTTCTCCAAACAGTGACCTCTGACCTGAACCAATGTTGTGTCTGTTGCCATGGTAACTAGTGTTGGGTTACATCATGTTGCAATTTCATAACAGGGGGCATTTAGACTCCTGTCTGACTATGTATATATGAATGTGTTTGAGTAAGTATTAACAGAGCAGACCATATGCGAAGATAAACATTATGCATTTGCTTTGCAAATGTTACCTTTCTAGTTGAACTTGCACTGAATATGACAACAATAGGTTCTATCTACAGAAGTATTTAGCAGCGATCGAGTCAGCTATGTCTTTTCTTCCTACTTCCTGGCCTCCCAGCGCGGCCATCAGTGTCTGCAGCGTGGCGTCTTCTCCTGCCTTCCGTTGCCACGACAACAGCATCTGGAACTTCATCTCCCTGAGTGTCTGGAAATCATGCTGTTAAGATGAGAGAAAAATGATGTGCTGAAGTAACTGGGATATAAAATCATGGATTTGATCTAGAATGTCATTCAACACTAACCGTGATGTTGACTACATACAACAAAACTGGCATGGCCTCCAGTTCAGCATTTTTCGATCCTTCCGTTGACCATTTTAGGTAAGATGACCCAAATGTCTTGTTGACATTGTGAATATCTATACTTACCATGCATGACTTTTACTTGTGATTTTTGCCATGTTTTGTCTTGTCCAGCACTTGCAATGTTCAGTCTCAGTGTATTAAAACCCTGACAAGTTCTTTCTTCTGAGACTTGATAACTTTTTTTTTATGAAGATTGAAATAGCATGATACTACATGAAGCTACACAATGTTCTTATCTGCTTCTGAAGTAGAAATTTATCAGTATCAGCTGCTTCTAGTCAAATCTACCTGAATTTCCTCCAGGTCTGCCTCTGCCAGCCCCAGAACCCGCCCGGTCCTGCGCCAGTCATCCCGGCCGAGCTGCTGGGCAGCCTCCATCAGGGCGGTCCTCAGGTCTCCCTCCTGCAGAACCCCCTCCAGGGCTGGGGAGAATGGTACAGTCCAGTATCAACTACATGTACTATGCCAGGTATGAAGACTGTTCTATTTTCTATGGGGGGTGGGCAGGTAATCTTTTTTAACAGACGAGGTCAAGCAATCAACAATATATATGGAGATGGAGAGGGCACAACATGTTGCAATGGAAGAGCCCTATTAAACCATGTAGTTTGGGTCACTTACAGTCACTGATAAAGGATAGAGGGAGACTCAGAAATACTGTAGGTTTGGATACCAATGCCTACATGTTACCAAGGACATTCTGTGTATAATGTCCTTGATGTTACCAACAGACACATCGGCAGAACATACTGCACCTGCGCGAAACCCGTAATGTATTATGCATAGCACTTTGGCAGAATGTCTCATATAAGGTCGTATTTGCGTAATAAGGTTAACATCGCGTCTGTAGTTTCCAAATGTTGTGTCGGAAAAGCTATCGTCTACAACAGGCAAAATCTGACGTAACGTTGACCAAAATCCAACGAAACCGTGAAAAATGAATGGGTTTTTCGCAGGCACAGTATGTTCTGCCAACATGCCTTACCAACACCCTTATAACATTTCACCCCATAGATTACATCTGTGCTTCCTAACCTTCAGGAGGAGGGTACACCAGAGCCACATCCACCACCTCCTCATCATCTGCGTTAGGACAGGGCAGGCGGCTCACACCGGCCGGGCGGGGCCTGTCCAGGACCTGTGGAACAAACCACATCATTTACACAGCCAACCACAGCACAACTTTATATGTGTACTTGACAATCATAGGTATGCAAAACCCTGATTTCATTCTATTAGGTTCTGTACTTGACCCCCACAAAAAGTGGCCAAGATGGCAAGATGGAGTGATGGAGTATAAATAAAGGCACAAACAATGTTGGTTCTACATGTACGTAATATGATGTTAAGGTTACACTATTGTTTCACTTTCTTTGGTAGTATGATTTCATGTATCATGTATGTTATTTTTAAATTAGTTCCTTTGGTTTTGCATCATTTAGTAATTTGATTACCTTCATTTGTTCTTTTTGTTGTAACTAAGACTGCAAGAAAGGTTGATTCTCAGTTGATTTTGGTGCAAATGGCTTTTGTTTGGGGTCCCCTCCCCCCAGGGCACATTGAAAAACATCTTCATGTATCCCTGGTGAAATGAATAGATAAATTAACAAACAAACGAACCTCCCCGAAGAAGCAGTGCGGGTCAGCCAGGCCTCGGCAGGTGCAGTGGCTGCAGACCAGGAACACCTGGTGGCGCACACCTGGCCACTGGGACAGGAGGGACGTCATCTCTGTGTGCAGCAGGAGGAGGATGGTCCACACCGCGGTCAGCTGTGGGACAGGAACATATAACATATAACATATAACATACACTGTTACAGGAGAGACGTCATCTCTGTGTGCAGGAGGAGGAGGATTGTCCACACCGCGGTCAGGTGTGGGACAAGGAAATGTTTACTTCACGAACAGGGCTCAAAATATTAGGTACATGTGCACCTTGGTGTACCCAAAATCAGAGCTGTGCACCAAATTTTTTTCTGTGAGTGCAGCAGTGCACCTTTTTGTTTTTTTGTTACGTACAGAAAGATATTTCATGTATACCATTAATTATACAGCAAATTCTTCATATCTGAGTGTCAAAAAATTATCTTTGTTGTTTATCAATAAGATAATTTCATATATGGGACTGTCGTCATAGCGTGTTTCCTGTGCACTGCCGTTGAACCATGCTGTACATAGGGAACGCTGTACATAGTTCATGCAAGTGACAGGATCACAACCTGCAGCAGACCAAAATCCTGTAATGACACTTACCTCTTCTCCCCGTACGTACAAGTTGAGTTCGCAGCAGTCCTCATCCCCCGCGGTTCTCCTGAGTAGTACGGTCTGGTTCCTGATGCTGGCCACCACTCCGTCCTTCCAGTCTTCCCTCCTAATGACGTGACGCTGTAGTCTCACCAACATCCGCTCAAACAGGCCACAGGGGCTGACACTGGGGAACTGGTACATCACCTGTAGCTGTGTGTGTACAAAATGTATGTGTGTGTGTGTGGGGGGGGGGCATTGCATAAAAGCTGTATAATTTCTGCCATTTTCTACCTCTTCCCTATAAATTAAATACTCCTCAGTGTCCAAGTCTACTCAGATTTGATGTTACAGCTTACAAGATAGAAAGTCACTCAGAAGAAGTGGAGAATCTAGATATTTTTTTAAATTATAATGGTTACCATTATAATCCTTTTTTTGTCAGAGCATGCAAAAAGTCATACAATCAAGTAAAAGCAGACCAAACTTAAAGGACATGTACAGATAACTTCAAACTCAAAGGTAACCAAAGTTGAAAGTTTAAAATTACAGACAAGTTTGAAGCTTCTTTACCTGACTGTAGTTATCAGGAACGGTTGTTGGCCACATCTTGTGCAGGTTGGACGGCTCCTTGTAGGACAGGTACCAGGGCAGGAACAGGAGGGATGAGGGGCCGGTCAGCCCCGGGGTGGCCTCAGACTCAGGCAGCTGGTAACACAGCTCAAACTTCTTCAGCAGACCCACCACCACCGACAGACTCTGGTGGTCTGCACACACGCCCCACAGAAAACACCTCAGCAGACCCACAGACATCTGGCCTCCTTTCAGGAAGCGGGACTTGACCAGACGGAACTGCTGTTTGGTCATGTGTCCGACTCGCTTGAAGACGTCATTCCCGTATGTCAGGAAGTCTTCGATGTCGTGGCGAAAGATCGCCTTGAAAATGTCGATCAGGTCGGAGGGTTTGTGAAAGACGTACTCCTTCAACATCACGTTGTCTTCGTACCACAAGATTTCTCCCACAAGGTGCAAGTATCTCAGTGCTGGGATCAGCCTGTCTTCGGTCAGACCGAAGTCCCCTGCCATCCGTACCACCTGCTCGTAGGTAAGGAAGTGTTCGGGACCGCTTCTGGACTCGGTGAGCTGCCTCTCCAGATCTGCCCAGGACTCAGGCACAACGGTTTTAGGGAAGAGCTGCGGATTCTGTGTGCACTGCAGGACAGTGTGTACCAACAGGGGGATGCCGTCTAAACTGTCAGCAGAGCTTACGACTATCATCTCCTGTGGGAGGACTGGCCGGGATGTTAGTCTACGCTGCAGAAGGGTGTGGCATTCCGTAAGTTCTTCTGTGCTCATGCCTGCGAACCTGTTGTGACCAGCAAAAAGCCCGTTCCTCTTGCCATCTAGTGCCTCCTTCAGTTTGAATATCTCTTCCTTGATGTCTTCAATCACGGTGTTCTCCCTTTGTCGCATGGTAGCCAGGATTTCCTCCCTTTTCCTCTGTATTTCTGCGGCTGTACAGAGATCGCTGTGAGTTCCCACTAGCAGGAGGACGGCGTCCGGTACCTGGGCGGTCACCGCCTGCACCCAGTCCCCCACGTCCCGGTTATACCGCGCCGCGCCGTACCGGTTCATGTCGAAGACCAGCACGTTCACGGCGTTCCTGGTGAAGAAGAGCTGGTTGGTGACGTGGTACATCTGCTGCCCCCCGAAGTCATTCACCTGGAACCTCTCACCTTCCACCGTCCACATGTGCTGCTCCAGGACGTGCGTCTGCTCGTCAGGCAGGGCCAGTCTGGACCGTCCGTTCAGCATCGCGTGGATCATACTCGTCTTCCCGGCGCCCGATTCCCCAAAGACTAAGATCTTACGCCTGTTCACCTCCACAGGTCTCGTCCGTCGGATTTCCCGGAGGTACTGGAACACGGACTCCACGCCGCTGTCGCAGACATGCCGAGGCGGCATCTGCATCTCGTTGTTAAACAAGTCCAGCCCGCTGTCGATGCTTCGATGTTGCAGGTTCCGTAAAGAGTCGAACATGAGCGGAAGTTCTGTCAGCTTGTTCCCCATGAGGGTCAAGGTCTCCAGTTCCGTCAGCTCACAGATGGAGTTGGGGAGGGACGGGATTCTGTTGTTGGAGAGGCGAAGTGCTTGGACACGTTTTAAGTTGCTGATGTGCACAGGAAGGAACTCGATGTGATTATTGTTGAAGTTAACTTCTTCTAAAGAAGAGATAGCACACACTTCTGAAGGAAAAGTTGACAAGGCGTTTCCTTCAAAGTTGACCGACCGTAGTCTGGTCAGATGACTGATACCCGAGGGTAGCTTTGCGATTTTGTTCTGGAGAAAGTTCAGCTCTTCTATGAAGGAAAGGTCGCAGATGGTTTGGGGAAGGACTTGGATGCAATTACGGGCAAAATTCAGGGATCTCACCTGCGACATACTGCCTATGATGTCAGGGAGGGAAGAAATCTTGTTACTTGACATTGTTACACGAAGTAAGAATACAGATAACACCCCTACACATTGTAATAGTATAGCCCATCCTGCCAAGTAACGCTGAGACCAGAGACTCGATCTCTTTACCATCTGGACGGCATTGAGCACTGTACCTACTAACACAGCACGTAGAATAAACCAACTGGAAATGCACTGAATCTGTGGTGATTCCTGACGTGCAAAAGCAACATGGTGTCAAGAAGTGGCCTTCAGCAAGTTCAGGAGAACAGAGAAAGGCAAAACGGACCCGACAAGGAGAAGAAGACAGAAGAAGACAGAAGAAGACGAAAGCAAACGGTCTCAAGTCAAGACGGAAGGACAGAGAGAGCCAAAGTCTTCAAAGGAGACAGCTAAGTCCAATGTCTAATGTCTTTCTTCCAAGATAGCATCCAGAGAATGCTAGTCTAAAGAGCACCAGAGAACTTTGATGGAATTGATATTGTGAGAAAATTCCATTAAGAACTTGTGAAGAATTTCCAGACAGACTGAGTCAAGCACATGCGTAGGCATAAGGGCTCTATTGTTTTAGCGTGTCCCAGGAAATAGGACACATTCCTTAGCGTCTGGAAAGTTGACAAGTAGGAATTCTGCTAACGAGAAGGATCTAAGGTCAGAGGTGCCAGGAACAAGCATATGTCAATGTCTAGTTACCGTGTGGGCAGGTGACAGCATCAAAACAAACACAGGCAGACGGTCAAAAAGAAGACTTTTGAAGGCATAAAAATGGCAGACAATCGACTGTTACCAGTACCAAAGCCCATGGAACTGACAGGGGATGTTGCGCAAAACTGGGAAATTTTCAAAGATGAATGGGCCAGCTATGAGATTGCTACAGAGAAGAACAAGAAACCAAAGGAAATCCGAGTAGCAACACTGAAGACCGTGATTGGTAGAGATTGCTTGGACATTCTAAGAAACTTAGATATTCCAGCCGACCCAAATCAGCCAAACGTAGACCCCAGGCAAGACCCCGATAAGATTATAGAAGCCTTAGATAAGCACTTCAAGCCCCTGAAGAATACCGTGTATGAGAGATACAAATTCAATACATGTGAACAAGCACAAGGAGAAGCATCGAAACGTATGTGGCACGCCTGAGGAAACTAGTGTCTACATGTGAGTATGGCGCTCTGAAGGATGAGATGCTGCGAGACCGAATCGTGCTTGGAGTTCGAGACAACAAAGTGAGAATGCGGCTGTTGAAGCAGAAGAATCTCACATTACAAGCAGCACTAGAAGAATGTAAGGCCAGTGAGACAACGAATAAGCAACTCAAGGCCATGCAGAGCAATGGGGCAGAGACCGTGCATTATGCCAAGACAAGGCCAAGTCGAAGCCAAGGCCAAGCCAAGACGAAGTTTAAGCAGCCACACAGAAGGACGCAGATGCCAGAAGCCAACTGTGGTTACTGTGGAAAATACCATGCTAAAGACAAGAGTAAATGCCCAGCATTTGGAAAGAAATGCGCGAAGTGTGATAAGCCCAACCACTTCGCCAGAGTTTGCAAAGCAGGCAGCAAGAAGATACACATGATACAAGGCAACGTGGCAGAAGAGGACGAAGAAGTGTACACTGTAGGTACAGTGTCATGCAATGACAGGAAATGGTACGTCGACCTGAAGATGAGCGAAGGAAAAACACTACGCTGTCAGATCGACACCGGAGCCACTTGCAATTGTGATCAGCGAAGCTGACTTCAAGAAGTATGGACAGAGGACGACGCCAAGCAGGGCAAGACTGAAGCTGTACGACGGTTCTATCCTGAAGCCAGTGGGCCAAGGAGTCCTGAAGACGATACATCAAAGCAAGGTCATTGACCTGGAGTTCCAGATTGTCAAGACACGTCAGAGTCCTCTACTATCAGCTGAAACATGCACCATGTTAGGACTGATCACCCTCAACACGGTCAACCATGTCAGCACCACAGAACAGATAGTAGAGAAATACACCGATGTCTTTGAAGGATTGGGATGCCTACCTGGAGAGTATCACATAGAGATTGACAAGGATGTCAAGCCAGTCCAACATCTACCCAGACGCGTACCAGTTCCTCTGAAAGCACAACTAAAAGCGAAGATCGAAGAATTAGAGAGGAAGAACGTGATCGCCAGAGTCACAAAACCTACAGATTGGATCTCCAGTATGGTGGTAGTCAAAAAGCCAGGGAAGATGAGGATCTGCTTAGATCCCAAGGATCTCAACATGGCACTCCACCGACCAAAGTATCAGATACCAACACTAGAAGAAGTACTGCCAAGGCTGGCCAAGGCCAAAGTGTTCTCAGTACTCGATGCCAAAGACGGATTTTGGCAAGTCAAATTAGATGAAGAAAGCAGCTACCTCACGACGTTTTGGACGCCATTTGGGAGATTCCGATGGCTGAGAATGCCCTTTGGGATTTCAACGGCTCCAGAGGAATACCAGAGAAGACAGCACGAAGTGCTAGAAGGTCTCCAAGGTGTAGATGTCATAGCAGACGACATCCTAGTGTTTGGTTGTGGCGACACAGACGAAGAAGCCGACCGAGACCATGACGTGAACCTTAGCCGACTGCTCGAGCGAGCACGAGAGAGCAATCTCAAACTGAACAAGAGGAAGATGAGACTAAAACTGAAGCAAGTACCCTACATGGGACAGCTCCTCACAGCAAGAGGCCTGCGACCAGACCCAGAGAAGGTTAAGGCCATTGTGGAAATGCCAACGCCTGACGATGTCAGAGCTGTACAACGACTGCTTGGTATGGTGAACTACTTGGCGAAGTTCCTACCACATCTGTCCGACGTTTGTGAACCACTGCGTCGACTGACCGACAAGATGCCATATGGGCATGGTTACCTGTACATGACCAAGCAGTGGAAGAGATCAAGAAGCTGGTGACAGCACAGCCAGTACTACAATACTACGACGTAGAGAAAGAGGTGACCATACAGGGAGATGCAAGCGACAAGGGACTTGGAGCGGCGCTCCTGCAGGAAGGACGCCCGGTAGCGTATGCTTCGCGAGCTCTAACCCCGACAGAACAGAACTATGCGCAGATAGAGAAAGAGTGCTTAGCAATTGTCTTTGCAGCACAGAAGTTCAACCAGTACATCCACGGCCGAGAAGTGGTAACTGTACAATCAGATCACAAGCCTTTGGAAGTGATCTTCAAGAAGCCTCTCCTTGACGCACCGAAGAGGTTGCAACGAATGCTCCTGCGTCTGCAGAAATATCACCTGAAGGTTATCTACCGCAAAGGAACAGAGATGCACATAGCTGACACGCTATCAAGAGCATACCTGACGCAGACAGAGAGCAAGACGAGACGAGACGAGTATGAGATACTCAAGATCCAAGAAGCAAAGAGAGAGGATCGAGAAATTGAAGAAGTGAAACCCGCTGAGTACATCCGAGTGTCCGATATGACGTTAGACCGTGTGCGTCTACACACTCAGCGAGATGAAGTCATGCAAGAATTGAAGAAGACCATCAAGAAGGGATGGCCAGACAATAAAACGCAGCTGAAGAAAGAAATCCGAGACTACTGGACCTTCAGAGATGAAATCAGCATGCACGATGACATCATATACAAGGGACAAGCGATAGTCATCCCAGCAGAGCTGCGAGAAGAGATGATACAGAAGACACATGCCAGCCACCAAGGAGCAGAAGCATGTATCAGACGAGCCAGAGAAACCATATTCTGGCCAGGGATGAGTGCACAACTGCGAGAAAGAATCGGAAGATGTGACGTCTGCAAGACCTATCAGCCGAAGCAGCAGAGGGAACCGCTCATGCCGCATCCAACTCCAACGACGCCATGGAGCAGAGTGTCGATGGACCTGATGACACTGGGAAACCAACACTACCTGGTAACAGTGGATAACTACTCAGACTACTGGGAGCTAGACGAGCTACACCAGAATACCACAGCCAGGAATGTGATACACAAATGCAAGCAGAACTTCAGCAGACATGGAATACCCATGGAAGTTGTTACCGACAACGGACCCCAGTTTGCATCAGAAGAGTTCAAGGAATTCGCAAAGACCTGGAACTTCAGACATGTAACAACTTCCCCGTACCACAGCCAATCAAATGGAAAGGCTGAATCAGCAGTAAAAATAGCCAAGAACCTGTTGAAAAAGGCAGCGGCAGATGGAAAAGATCCCTGGATCTCCATCTTAGGATGGCGGAATACGCCAACACAGGGACAGGACAGTAGCCCAGCACAAAGGCTCATGTCCAGGAGAACGAGAACACCAGTACCAATAATGACAAAAGCACTGGAGCCAAAGGTGGTACAGGACGTACCCCACAGCATCACAGAGAGAAAAGCCCGAACAAAGAGGCGCTACGACGAGGGAGCACGAAGTCTTCCACCACTGCAGCCGGGACAGCAGGTGCGAGTAGAAGTGGCACCAAACCGGAAAACGGCCGAGTGGAGGAGTGGCACACTTGTAGAGCGTGTGTCGCCGAGATCGTACGAAGTAGAAGTCGACGGAGCCAAGTACAGGAGAAACCGAAAGCACATCCGCGAAACGACAGAAGAACCAAAACCTTCAACAGATGAGGAAACAACAGCTCCAGCAACAGCAGAGTCGACAGCCGATACAACAACAACAACGCCAACACCGTACGTCACGCGATCCGGTCGAACGGTCAAGGAACCAGATCGTTTGAACTTGTGAATGAACTGTAACCTGAGAATGGACAACGAATACGGACACTGGACTCTGATAGATTTCTAGTTTAGTGATAATGCATGCCAGTTTAAGAGTGATAATGCATGAAACTTAAAGAGAAAGAAACTAACATCTTTTTGTAAAGAAAGGGGATGTTACACGAAGTAAGAATACAGATAACACCCCTACACATTGTAATAGTATAGCCCATCCTGCCAAGTAACGCTGAGACCAGAGACTCGATCTCTTTACCATCTGGACGGCATTGAGCACTGTACCTACTAACACAGCACGTAGAATAAACCAACTGGAAATGCACTGAATCTGTGGTGATTCCTGACGTGCAAAAGCAACAGACATGTCGAGAATTTCTAATGAAGGCATCGACACAAGTACAAGGGGAACGTGCTGAAACTGGTTCATGCCAAGTTTAAGCACCTTGACCTTGCTTTTCGACAGTGACATGGGCAGGCCTTTAAGACTGTTGTGTTCAAAGTCTGCATATTCCAGGCTTGTCATGAGAGGCACTGAGTCGGGAAGGGACTTGAAGTCGTTGCTGTAGAGGCTGAGAACCTTCAGGTTAGTCATTCTCCTGTACCGGGCAGGCAGACAGGACAGGCTGTTCCACCCGGCATGCAGCTCCGCGAGGTTTGCGCAGTCGGCGAGTTCTGCTGGCAACGAGCTCAGCTGGTTGTGTTCTACATGTAGGACTTGTAGCTGCCTTAGAGCACCTATACCTGCACTTAGGTGGGTTAACTTGTTCCAGGATATGTTCAGGATTTGGACCTCCTCCAGTCTGAAAACTGAGGAGGGGACTGATGTAAGGCCACAGTTTTGAAGGTTCAGTTCCATCAGCCCTTCTGGTGTCTGACGACATTTCTGCTGAAGCTCCTGCAGGCTCCATGGACCATCCTCCTCCTCTTCCTCTTCAGCATCCTGCTCCTCTTCATCAGTCCTCCAGATGTAGCTGAAGATCAAACCCATGATGGGTTGTTCTTCAGATGTTCCAGGTTTTAAAGCACAACAGGTTTTTTTTTAACCAGATCTAGATTTCCATTGTTGAGAGTACTTTCAGCCTATTGAAACTATTAATTTGGTCTGTACCTTCCAATACCTACTGCAAGTCCATGGTAACTGGGGCAGCAACTGTAATAGAAGGGGAAACAATTTAAGTGTTTGGGTACACAATGTCATGTAAGGATCAGTTGCCAAATCATTGGCTTGTTGTCTAGTCCTAGGTGAAGCAGTGTAACAAAAGGAGCAAAATAACAGCTGGTTGGATCTATCAGGCATATGTAGGTCACATGTAGGTTCACTGTCCAAAAATACTACCAAACTAGACCAGGGGCCTGCTGGGGCCTGTCAGTAATGAGTTGCAAAGCCTTCATAATCGCCTACCGTAAAATGGGGAAAACAAACACAGCTGTGACAGTGATAGATTATGTGTACATATATTCCGTACTACCTGTACCAATAAGGTAGATAAACTTTAACCTGAGTGTCAACACACTAGAAAACTTACATCGCTAAAGCAAACAATGGTAAGAAATGTTCCGGCTCAAACGCAATCATATATCATTTAAACCATCGCTAAATCACGGATTCCAATATATTTTTGTTCTGTTCACGCAAGGAAGTCAGAGTAAAGGGTTCCCAGAATGACTATGAGTCATGGCATAAAATTAAACGTCATTGGGTCACGGTTTCAAGTTACACTGAAGAATGGTTCTGACAACAGACCATACGGAACACTGTTTATAGCCTTTGACTGGTCTGGTGTACGGGTGTGTACGGTAGCGTGACTGCGTAACTATATTTACTGTATCACACATCACGTGTAACTGGCGACGCCACTCAAGTTTTGGACGTCTTAACCTTTATATCAACTGGCTATAAAAAAATGTAACATTCATACATGCATAGGACGCCCTGCTTGAATCGGAAGGGCTTTAACATGTTAATATAAAGCGCTTTTATATTTACAGTATTACTGAGTAGACAACAATATTTTTGATGAAACTCACCTCCATGCCTTCAGTCTGAGCCACACGAGTGCCGCTGGTCTAAGGCTACCCTGGGTGCAACGTTACCCTAGGCCCTGTTCTAGTAGATCTGCAATCTCTAGTTCAACTCTGATACCCACCGTGTTTGGCCGTCTTTCTGATCAAACTGATCGCGGGAACCTTTGCACGGCCGAGCGACGTGTCCAAATGCAAACGCCGCTTCTGGCTACTCACCCGAGCTACCGAAACTTCGGGGGACTTCCGCCTATGACGTCACTCGTGATGACGTCATCTCCAGAGGACTGACCTAAAACTCTGAGAATATCGCGCAATGAATGTACCGGTATAAACAGCACAGCGCTTTAGCTTTAATAGCAAGTATTTATCCATCGCAATATGCGAAACCAACTACTAGTATCATTCACACATTTTGTTATATATTTCTCTATTAAACTTCTCGAAATGTTGACAGGCAGGGTCAACGTAAAGTTTATGGAGAAAAAAAAGCTTAAATATATGTTTTGCTCTTAAAACATGTCAATTGCTGTTTGAAAACCAGGGAAAAAAGAATGAATGAAAAAGAAAAGCACTCAATATTCACAAACCCACCCGTAGTTGTAATGGTTCATCCCCCATCCGGGTGTCTGACCTTTGACCGTACGGAAAAAGATGATGTCATTATCTCGGGAAATCTCGCGAGAGACCATGGTGACCCACCATCACAAGTTAGACGATGCTACTTCTCTTTAGGGGTGTCATTTAATTTGGAAATTTACTAGTAACGCAGTACTGTACAAAAAGTAGATAAAGTATCTTTTATTGTAGATATTGTAAAATTTTAGAGCTTTCAAATTTTTTTAATAAATTAATATAAGATCTTTATCACCTGACTGGTAGAAACATTTTTATTTTGAAGAAATGCACCCCTTTTCAGTGGACTGAGCCATTGTACATTCAAATCCAAGATGGCTCTAAAGGCGGTGGTGGGCGACCGTAAGTACCTTTAATTTTCTTAAAATTCCTAAGCTTTAGTCCACCATTCTTAATCAAAAATAACATTTTTAGCTAGTTCGAGACTACTATGGTTCATATCCCAGGTTTAAACCCTCAGATTGGGTGAATTCTGACGATTTGTGGTTAATAAAAATCTGCAGTATTGGGCGCGCTTCGCTCCCATCCATTCCCCAATGACATGTCCACACAGCCGATTCATTAGTACTTGACGCAGAATATGTTCCACCCTGACCTCACCAGGTACCGTAAAAACCACACCAACAATCCCGGCTCCTAAATCTGCCGGATTCCGGCATTTTGCTCCCCGGATTGTCCCTAACCCGGAAGTGGTGCCGCAGAAGTGATATTTGCTGTGGGCGGGGCCGGGAGTGTTTTGGGCAGGTCGATGTTTTCATATAGCGGTACTCTCCAAGCACAGGGTCAGGATTCTGGCGATTTTGCCAGTCTTTCTTTTTTGTACTGGTACCTTTTTTTGCCAGCCAAATTTTGGATACTGCCCTGGTAATTTGATATTGTCTTGCCGTTATTTGATACCGTATTGTGACCATCAAAACATCTGCTTGGAGATGTTTTAGCTGTGATAGTTAACGGGACGAGTAGAGACAGACAGGTGTGGTGGAAAATTTATTTATACTCGCCTGCACAGGCAGAATTTCACCAGATAAACTTCACTTGGATCGTATTGGTTGTCAGCAAAAGCTTGTTGTTGTCCATGTTAAAATTTTATGTCCTTGATACCTTGATGTCAATTTAATATAATATTAAACATGGTTTCTAGGTGCTGGGTTTCACGTCATGATATCAGTTCATGATGATTGGCTCACTAGGTCTGACCCTTGGATCATGTTAGTTGTCAGCAGAAGCTTGTTGTTGATGTTTTATGTCCATTATTATGCTAGACATGGTCTCTAGGTGCTGGTTTCAGTTGGTACCAGTTCATGATGGTTGAGTCTCTAGGTCTGACCCTTGGTGATCTGGTCTTGTGTGTTGTAGAAGTGTTTCTAGATGCACAAGCTAAGCCTCTGTGTCTAGTATACTGAGGGAACACTTTTTACATCTGCATGAAGCAGCTAGCAAATGGTCCCTGTTGTTGAACAAGTAATTTATGACCCTGTACGTGTATGTATGTAGACATAGACTGGACCAGACATGTGCAATTATAGTAGAACTTTTATTGGAACAGGTTTTCAAGCTTGTCAACCACAATAACAGTGTGGAATGGTAGCAGGGATGGCATCATAAAATATTAATGTAGACTTGATATAGATGAACATAACTGAATAAAACTCCATTTACATCATAGAGGTCATCCCTGTGCTTCCATTTACCTGTATTTATTTACATAATAGATCAATTCTGTCTAAATATAGATGTAGCTGCTGAATATAACATCAGTAAATGTTTGATTTTTACCTGCTGGTTCAGTGACTTGGGTGCAGCAGATGACACACAATATGTATGGATTGTTGCTTGTACATCAATAACCATAATACAATTTTAGTGAAAAGAGGCTGATAGTGTATACCCGATCAGTGGCAGAAATTCTTGCCTTGTAACGTTGAAAAAGTCATTGACAGAAATTTGTAAACATTACTTCAGGCAATTTGGCAAGGCATACATGTACACTAGCTAGTGGTGTTATCATGTGGAGTAAAACTCCTTTCCCTTTCTGTGCAAAATGTAACCAGCCCTGTAATTAGATGCTTTTACAGTATGCCAAGAGTTATAGTTAGAGCAGAACACAGTTCTAAGTGTCCTGTATTTCATGTGTTTTCTTTTATTTATTATTATAATATTAATGCATTGTAATACTGGTAGTAATCCACCCATCCCTCCCTCCCCTGTGAGTGTGAGTCCAGTGAACCATGAACACCAGGCCTCAGGTGTTTAGCTGTGTATTGAGGGAATAGCTGTACAGGGAACACTAATTAATTTAGCACCACTTTCTACACTGCATGTGGAGATGGCATGTTATGATGGTCGACACAGGGTTGTAACTTGACCCACATTTTACTACATACAACATACAACATGTACTGGTATTTATGCATTTGTTTTCACTCATAAAGAAAATGTTTTGTCTGACCCGTATTACATCTTCCCTCAAGACCTCAATGGAAAGGTATCAGTCCATTAGCTGGATAGATTTTGATGGATTTTTGAGTGTATTTTTGGTAGGGAAAATGATAGTAGAGGAAGATGAAACTAGTGACCATAAAACACAAAACTGAAATCTTACATGAGACAGTCCCTCCATAACAACAATGGATGATCCCCAAAACATCACACATAATGTATCATCCCCCGGGACATACATGTAGCTGTCAACAGACCACATTATTCATTCAGCTTTGTGACATTTAGTATCTGTTGTTTCCTTAAATTATGATTACATAAATCAAACCAAATGTGGAATCCAAGACAACATGTCGGATTTATAAACTAAAAGTTTCCTGGTCTTTGCTGCTTATTAATGGAAAAATTAAACATATTTCAACCTGTCTTTTTTTGACAATTTGTTATTAGTACATGTGCATATGTGTGAGTAGGTCTCCATTGATTGTGGCCATATTTTGACACTAAATCGTGGTGTTTTTCAATAATTCACTAGTCAGTGTCTCTCTACAACACCTAGTACAAAACCTGCCCTTGGTTCTGATCAGGTGTATTGAATATTGGTAATCAATCAGACCGGAGACTGGACCAGCTGATCAATCATTTATTGGTTAATTATGAGAAGAATGGCCTGTGATAATGAGTGGTCAGTCAGCCGGGGAAAATGGGAATATTTGTCATAATTACTGCACAGTGAGATAATAGCAATGCTTTTATGCGTCAGGTTTATTTATGATTTTAATTTCTTGCTGCAAGTTTTTTAGATGTACTAGACATTAATACAGAAATGATGAAATCGCCAATGAAAGTGTAATGTATGTTATACATGAGAAATAACATTTATTTATGATTTTGATTTCTTGCTGCAATTTTGTAGACCTGCAGATCTTGATACAGAAATTATGAAATGTGAAAAGTAATTTTTGAGAATTTGTGATGGAATGTAAAATAACAAGGCTGGCACAGCCTAAAGACCACACAGGTGTTAGACGATACTGTAAATATACATATAGAAGCCACGACTGTCTATAAAAACAAACAGTTTAATATGAATATCCTGTTGAGAATAGGAGATAACCTCCCTACCTGTACCCTGATTGTTTCAACTCAGAACTCTGGGCACAGGGCCAAATCAATTTAGCCCTCACTCCAATTCTTCTCCTCAGTATAAACTATGAGCATCTTAGTGTAGTTATTAGAAAACATGCATCTACTACTAATTTTGAAGCTAAGTTGGTAGTCAGGAGACATGATTTGTTGATACTCAGATTTAAAAAAAACACAATAAACAATGCCTGAGGACCAGTTTATCACTCAGTATGTTCAGTATAATGGAGTGGATATTAAAGTTTTCTTCCGATCCCTCTGCTTTTATGATGTCTGCATGTAATAAATAACTCTGCTTGCTGAAATATTACTTCCTTAAATGTTTGAGAGAATAAATGAGTGTGGCTCTGGGAATAAACAGTTTAATTTCCTTGCCATTTAGAGAGAGAAAATTAGATGCTGATTTTTTTGGGCACAAAGCCAAAATGCCCCCCCCCCTCCATTTCTCCCACCCTGGACATGATAGAAATGCCCATCTGCAGTCTGCATTTTGCAGAGAAAGATTTAAGCAATGTGCAAATTTGCAGACTGAAAAATTAGTCTAGAGGTTCAACGGTGTCAGCATAATACGTGTGTTCTTTAAGGGCTTCTGTATTCAACACTGACTGATAATAATTTGGTCTGAATTTTTCAAATGCAATTTGTATATGCCATTGGTTTAGGTGCAGACATACATGTATAACACATCTGCAGAAAGTATTTCTGAATTGGAAAACAGAATTTTTAGTCTGTAATACTGCAGAATGCTAAAATTAAGTATTTCTAGTACCAGTACATTTCCCAGTCGGAGTCTAGTTCCAGTCTCCACCCCTAATGGACAGGTACATAAATAATGGATCAGGGACCGTGCATGTTGGTGTGGGTCTGGTGTGTCAGTACTGACATGTTACCATGGCAATGTAGGTTCTGTTGCCATGGTGACACATGAGTCATGGTGGTGTCTGACAGGTTCTGTTGCCATGGTGATACATGAGTCATGGTGGTGTCTGACAGGTTCTGTTGCCATGGTGATACATGAGTCATGGTCACGACAAACTCTGTTGCCATGGTGATACATGAGTCATACATGTACATAGTGTCTGACATGTTAGAAGCACAGGGGAGAGATATGTCAAGTATAGACACAGGGGAGAGATTTATTTCCTGCCTGAGCCCTCTACATGTTAATCTGTTTTGGGTGATATTATAAATCTATCTCCACTTACTCCACATGTATTTTCCTTTCCTTTAAATCTCCCAGGGCATCATATATACCTGCAGTCTGCAGTCCCAGTTTTATGTGGCATATATACACCCCCATCATGTACCTGTGTATTATAAACAGCCCCAGCCCGTATCCCGTACGTACGTGACAGGTTTGTGTAATGGTGAGATCCAGGCCTGCCGCACACTGCGGTGTGTCATCAGGTGACCTTGAACTGCCCGGCTACACAGTCAATAACACGAGTACGGCATGGCGGGGGAATCAGGAATTCCACAGGGGAATTCCCGGGCATCGGGATTCCTGCTGAAAATTACTTTTAGTTACCCAGTGATGAAATTTCAGGTTGGATCAGGACATGCTGGTGAAGTAAAAATATAAGCTGTTGGCTGTTACATCAGTGTGTTTAATTTACAATTTGTAGGCAGTCTTACAGGAAATGTTTAAAATAGTCCTGTTTTGTTTGTTTTATTCGTGTTTAAAGTTTGAATAAGGAATGAAAGTCTTCAGGAAATGAGGAATAGGGACATTATTTCTATAGGACTGTACACAGAAAATCTGAAAATAACTGAAAGGAAATAATTGGAAAATAATAGAACTGATTCAATGAACACTGACTCAAAATGAAGTCTATTTTCCACACTGTGTCCCCCATAATACCTAAATAATGGTTTGTCCAGTGGGCTGCCAAATTGTTGACCTCTGACCTGTAATTGCCCCCTTCCATTTAACCTAGGTCAATCACAGCTGCTGATAAACGACCTTCAGCAAGGTCATTTATCACAAATATCAGTAGAAAATCCTGCTATATCCTCTATACATTACAGATGATATCGATATTTATAGTTTTATTTATGCATTTGAAATGTCCCAGCTGTAACTGTGACAAATGACTTCATTTATTTTTCATGCCAGCACATGATATTATAACTGCTCCAGGTGAAATGGTGTGTTTATACAAATGTGATATATTGTGCCCCCCTCCCCCTTCTGGGTTACTTAGGTCATAACTTTCATCACATGCATGTATATCCTCAGTAAGGCCGACTGTCTGTCACTCAGACTGCAGAAATGTGTATCTGTCAATTATCTATAGGTAATAATGCACAGAGAGAGAGCAACTATGGTTTCGCTGCTTAAAAATGAAATGAATGTATATTTAGAAAACAGAGAAAGAGACAGATGTTATGATGAGCTTCCTTTCAGCACCAAGGACAGGTCCACATGTGTCAGTAGTCCAGTGGAAGGCACTTCAGAACCATCTAATGAAATGAAATGTAGTCAGAAGTTCCTGGCCTTTTCATAGGTATACATAGTGCTTTTGGTGGAGAGGCTTCGTATAATTTGAGAAGAGTTCAGAAAGATATATTTAGGTTGTTTCCTTGGTGTTTCAGCACCAAGGACAGGACCATATGTGTTAGTGTTCCAGTGGAAGGCATATCAGCACACAGTAGTTTGTGTTTTACCGCCCTGTCACAAGTATGCAAATTCTGCCTCTGTGTCTGTGAGGTCCATAATAATGGTTTTTAGAAATATAATTCTTATTCCCCTTCGTGTTTTATTAGAACTTCTAATAGAAGTGTTGTAGTGTAGTGTTTTGATTTTGCAGTAGATCTGTTCCCCCACAGTTGTTCCCCCCCTACCCTGGCCCCTGTATGATGTACAGCTGTAATGTACCTTACACTTTTTTTTTACAGAGAACCGTGTGTGTGTCATCACACTGGGGTGGTGTTCTAACATGTCTACCTACTAGCTAGCTCTCTGTTTTATTCTAAAGTTGAGATTGTAAAGGAGTTTTTATTTCAAAGTAGGTCTGTTTTCCAACATTAGATACCCTACCCTGGCCCCAGTATGATGTACAGCTGTAATGTACCTTACAGAGTCAGAACTGTGTGTGTGTCATCACATCCGGGGTGGTGTATTATGGCTGCTGGCTTTCTGCCATTTGAAAAATGAAAGGCTGTTTTACATGTAAATATTGTGATACTAGTTCTGACAGCTTTAACATTTGGCCTCTGAGCTTGCCGATTTACTGTATAGTTGAGATTGTAGAGGAATTTCTCAATTCAGCCTTATTGTCAAGGAGATAAATTTTTAACACATTAGGAATCTATTCACCTTGTTGATAGCTGTTACTGACTTTAGTGTGCCCCTCTATCCATCTATTTTTGAGTCATGTCATACCCCCCTCCTCCCCTTCTAATCATGAAGCAATTTTGATAGTTACTGTACCTGACCCTGTGCAACTTGATATGAAAAAAAGTTAAACTGTTGATTCAGAATGACAAATGTTTAAAATGTCAACCTGTCTTATTAATATTTCATACATGATCTTACTCTGACAAATTACAGTTAAGGAAATTCAAACTTGTTATTATTGTATTGATTTTGTGCCTGTCTTGACTGAAAACAGCTCGTTATTCGGGTATCCATTCAGGCTGCAATTCTCCCTGCATTTAAGGCTGAAACTAGCAGGTTATTTGGGAATTGATTTGAAGTCATTATGTTATTTTTTCCCCTTTCAAATGTCTGACCTGTAGTAAACTGGGATTCCCTAGCTTTTGATGAACTAAAGTCTGGTGTGGCTGGATATATTAATTGTAAACAACATGGTTACAACTGAATTCTTTTTGCAAAGAAATAAATATTTCTATTAAAATTGTTTACGACTTAAAAATTGTCTCTGTCTGGGCCTAGAGCAAGCTAGCTACAATAATAGGACTGATGACTTCATAAAAAAACTACATAAAGAAACTGGCACAAAACCTTTGTGTTATTTGGGTCCAGTTACTATAGATGATGGTGTCAACAGTTGTTTGTTTGTTTATTTCCTGTTTCCATGCCAACAGGTATTATGAACGATGTGATCAAGCCCCTGAGGAAGAAGGGTGAATGGAAGGTCCTGGTGGTGGATAAACTGTCCATGTTGTTTGTTTGTTTGTTTGTTTGTTTATTTGCTGTTTCCATGCCGACAGGTATTATGAACGATGTGATCAAACCCCTGAGGAAGAAGGGTGAATGGAAGGTCCTGGTGGTGGATAAGCTGTCCATGTTGTTTGTTTGTTTGTTTATTTATTTCCTGTTTCCATGCCGACAGGTATTATGAACGATGTGATCAAACCCCTGAGGAAGAAGGGGGAATGGAAGGTCCTGGTGGTGGATATTATTAGCTGTCCATGTTGTTTGTTTGTTTGTTTGTTTATTGACTGTTTCCATGCCGACAGGTATTATGAACGATGTGATCAAACCCCTGAGGAAGAAGGGTGAATGGAAGGTCCTGGTGGTGGATATTATTAGCTGTCCATGCTATTTGTTTGTTTGTTTGTTTATTTCCTGTTTCCATGCCGACAGGTATTATGAACGATGTGATCAAACCCCTGAGGAAGAAGGGTGAATGGAAGGTTTTGGTGGTGGATAAGCTCTCCATGCGGATGGTGTCAGCATGCTGCAGCATGACCGACATCACCTCCGAGGGCATCACCAGTAAGGATTATGTGTATTTGTTTGTTTGTTGTTTATTTGATGTTTATTTTGTTTACTGTATATAAGCATGCACTCAAGAGTGACTGGATCCACTGTTGTTATTCACTTTCCTGTACACTAAAATCTGATTCAAAGTCAAACATTGATTGCATGACTGAATTTTCATTTTTCTATTTCATTTCTGAGTTATGACTAGTTTGAAGAATATTTGTTTTGAATTTTGAATTTATAAGTCTATAAAATAGCATAATGTTTGTGGGAAAAATCTAAGAGATGTTTTGAAATGTTAATGTATTATGTTGTGTTGATGGTTGTTTCTTGATTGATAATTATGTTTTTGTGGACACTTTTTATCTTTGCACTGCATGTGAATTTTCTGTTACCCTATATATATGACATAGTTCTCACTAGGCTGTTTGAGCGTAGGGGCCCCCTACGCTGTGATTTTGACCCCCTACGCTGTGATTTAGCCCCCTACACTGTGTTTCAACCAGGGTAGGGGTGGTTTTTGGGGGCAGAAGCTTCATTAATCTTCAAAAAAATGAAAATATAACTTAAGAATGAAGCTATAACAAAGGGAAAACAAAATCTGTCCCCCAATAAACAGTAAATAGTGTCTGAAGTGGTTAATATGAGTTACAAAATTTTGGGGGGAGAATATCAGGCCCATGTTTTGGGGACTTGGTGCGTGACTCGCGCCGCAGAAAGTTGCCCTTCTATACCTGACCCCTACGCTGTGAAAAAATCCTGGTGAGAACCCTGTATATGTATACTGTGATATTGTACTATAGTACAATAGTACAATATCACAGTATACATATAATATGTATACTGTGATATTGTACTATTGTACATTCTTCATGCACAATAGTATATCTCAAACAATACACTTTGTTGTACACTTATTGTTACAGTTGCTTTCAAATGATTTTGCATGTTAGAAGAATTGTTAAATTGATCATTTCTTTCCCTTCTCCAAGCATTAAGTCAACTGTATGTCTGCATGGTGGTATGTCGTGGTCATGCACTGGTTAGCTCAGGTCAATGAACTGGTTTATCGACCTGGATCTCTCCCCAGTTTTGGAGGACAATATTTACTGCACACTTTTTGCATGGTTTGCATGATTTGCATGAGTTAGTGACAAGTTAATTAACCTGGTTATTGACCTATATCTTTTCTTAGTTATGAAGGAAATAATTACATATGTCCTGCATGGTGCTGTGTTGTGGTGACTTGATGGGTGCCCGTCCCAGTTAACGAGTTAGGGACTAGTTAATTAACCTGGTTATTAACCCATATCTTTTCTTAGTAATGAAGGAAATAATTGCATGTTTCCTGTGTTGTGGTGACTTGGTGGGTGCCCGTCCAGGTTAATAAGTTAGCGACTAGTTAATGATTAACCATGGATTAACCTTCTCTAGTTGTGGAGGACATCACCAAGAGACGGGAGCCACTGATGACTATGGACGCCATCTATCTCATCACGCCCGTCGAGAAGGTAGGTAACCATAGCAACCGTTACCATGGCAACCGAGTGTTGTTTCATGCGGTGTTCCGTTGTTTTCGCCCCCAGTGGTGGAGGACTTGGAAAAACGACGGCAGCCGATCGCCAAGATGGACGCCATCTACCTAATCACCCCCACCGAGGAGGTACTTCTGTCTGGTTTGGCCTCAAGGCACTAACAGCTGCTGATCTCTTAAGCCATGCTGCAGTACTAGAGTTGATCTGGAGTCAAACCTACTCAGGCTTGTCTTCTTGGTTTTAAGAACTGTTTAACATCCTAGCCAGAAGCAATGCTACATCTTGTACTAAGTCTTGTAGAAGGCAAAAGCATTGCTTTATTCTCTTCTCTGTTAGTTCTAGTTTTTAGTCAAGTGTTCTTTGTCTGACTCGATTGTCAACTTGATGTTGGTACTATAAAAAAAACTAAAAACCTCCTGTGTGGTGACAATTTAGTCTAGAAGAGATATGCAGATCCTGTTGTGCAATTCTAATGATGTTCATTCCTGTTTTTCATTAACACATGATATGATATTGAGTAACTTCAGGTGTCTTAAGTTATTTTGCTTCTCAGAAAAGTGTGTTGGCTAATCTTTACAGTGATGTGTATGTGGATAATCATGATTTCTTCCCCACTCCCTCCTTTCTCTTCAACCCCCTCTCCCCTTCCCCCTCCCCTTCTTCCTCCCCCCTTCCCTCCCCCCCCCTGTAGTCCGTGAATTTGCTGATGAGGGATTTCGGCACAGCCCACAACACCATGTACCGGGCAGCTCATGTCTTCTTCACTGAAGGTACACAAAACTCAGGAATGTTTTTCTTTTATTGTTGAATAGTAAAGATTTTTATTCACAACCATTCGTTTACATGAGTCAACGTTTTGATGAATGTCTGTCATCTTCATCAGGACTACAATGATGGGTTTGCAGGTTTACTGTGTACGTGTTACATGGTCCACTCACAGTGCACACAGTAACACCTAGCTCCAATACACAGTAAACCTGTCATTATAGCCCTGATGAAGGTGACAGACGGTCATCAAAATGTTGGCTTGTGTGAATTGAATGGTTGTCAATAAAAGAACTTTAATATTCATTCCTTTACCAACCTGATTAATTTTTTGGTGTTTTTGTTTTGAACCTGTTTGCTATTGATCATACCACTAACAGTTTATTGTAAATGTAGGGATTGTTTTCACGTTAGAGAAGGTTCCTAGCAGTTTTAAGCATCATCTTTATTTTGCATGGAGCACGACACATTTAAAACACTAAAACATTTTACATGTAAAAAGTTAAAAACACCTTGGCCTTGCAACCTCTCAATTTGATAAACAGAAATACGTAGGGCGCTAGGTCAAATTTGAGGAGAAAAGCTATGTAGAGATAAAATTGCTCTTTTAGTTTTCCATTTATTTTTGGAGAGAAAGTGTCCAATATCTGTTGTTTGTCGTGCTGGTATTTAAATCATGATTTTCTCCAGCTTGTGGTGTGTGGTGTACTCACAACATTTTTTTTACATCATATCACCTTTTCTTTGACTATGATTTATAATTTTTCAATTGTCTCATGCGTGTGTGTGTGTAATCCCTTTTTTCCTTGTTTCTTGTCTTCCGTTCGTTGCAGCCCTTCCAGAAAAGTTGTTTGAGCAAATCTCCAAGCACCCCCTTGCCAAATTCCTCCTGACCCTGAAAGAAATCAACATGGCCTTCCGTCCTTACGAACAGCAGGTCTGTACAACGTTACGTTTTAAACTCCGCCTGTCTTCTCTTCTCTTCCCTCTCTCGTTATCTCTCCTCGTTAGCCTGCCCTGACGAGCTGTTTAATGAGCTGTGTAAGTCCACCGCGGCCAAGTTCCTGCGGACTCTCAAGGAAATTAACATTGCTTTCCTGCCATACGAGGAACAGGTGTGTGAGTTAAGATTTCCTCGTCAAGACTCTCGAGACGTTTTTCTTGAGAAACTGCTCAAGACTCTGTTTTCTTTAAGACACTGTTCGAGACTTGGTTTGCTTTGAGAAAATGTTCAAGGCTCTTTAAGGAAGTATTGACTGTGCAGATATTGTGTCAGAATTATGGAACAAATATCAGGATAGGTTGGGAAAAAATTCTCAAAGGCAGAGGAAAAAGTCATGTGATACCATTTTCATCAATGACTAAGAAGAAGTCTGAAGTTTCACCTAAGTGGTATCTTAATGAGTTACTGAAGAAATATGCTATCTGAAACATTTAATTCTTGAGAAATGTAGTGTTTCCAGATTCTTCAGATTTATTTTGTATCATGCAATGTTCACCTTAGACTCGTTGTTACTGGTCATCTGTGGTGCCAAAATGGTCAATAATTATTAAACTGAGGGATAGATACCTCAGACAATGAGAGAGAAAGTTCTACTTTGATGTCTAAAGTGTCAAGAACATTTTGAATGCATGAACAGCTGATTTACTTCCCGATCATGGCAGGTGTACTCTCTGGACACTCGAGACGGTGCGTCTGAGTTCTACAACCCGCGCCCGTCCCCCAACAGGATGTCTCGTCTGGAGAGAGTGGCCGAGCAGATCGCTACACTCTGCGCCACACTGGGGGAGTACCCTGCCATCCGCTACAGAATGTGGGTTGGATACTTTGTCATCTGTTAGCTACAGCTTACTGCTACATTTTACAAGTTAGTCCACCATGTTGGTATGTTTTACTATGTTTAACATTGCAGAAGGAAAACAGTTGTTCCATCCCAAACAAGTAAGGGCAATGACCTGAACCAGACAGCTGTCACCATGGTAACTGGTGCTGTAGCAGACATCCTGAGGTGTTAGGTTACATTATGTAGCAAGTAGCAGGACAGAGTTGGAGGGGCTGGTCACCATACATGAATGTGTTTGATTTAGATGAAACAGAACTAAGCAGGCCGTTCCAACTGTCATCATCTCCCCCTGCCATGGCTGTTCTAACAGTTACTCTCCCCCCCCCCAGTGATTATGACAAGTTACCAGAACTGTCCCAGCTGATTCAGCAGAAGTTGGATGCCTACAAGGCCGATGACCCCACCATGGGAGACGTGAGTTTGTTGTTGTCTTACCAATGTTCGCTCAACAACCTGATACAAGAAATGTGGTCCAGATAGCTCTCTAAGCCTTTCAATACTGTAAATGATAGAGATAAGAACAAGAAATAAAAGAGAACAGGAAACAAAATCTTTGTATTCAAAAGCTTGTTTTCAGAAGCTCGCCCATGTATTATACAGTATTTCTTCTGTAGGGACCTAAGAAAGCTACATACACATTACAGATAAACTAAAACTGTTGCCACCTGTAAGTCTATACGGTACCAACCTGAAGTACGTAAACTCATTTGTCTATTTGGGTATACACCTAAATACCACATTAAGTGACGATGATTGTGTACTTGCTATGCTGAAGAGTCTTTATAGTCGTGCAAACAGTATCAACCGCAAATTTTTCTGTTGCTCTCCATCTGTTAAGAGACACCTGTTTATGACGTATTGCGCCCAGCTATATGGCGCCCAGTTATGGAGCTCTGTAAGCTCTGGTGTTTTGTATAAGTGCAGAGTGGCTTATAATAATTGTTTTAGAATCATAATGAATCTGCCTCGGCGTTGCAGCGCGAGTGAAATGTTTGTCTGTAACTATATTGACACTTTTGAAACCAGGAGGAGGAGAATTTGTTATTCTTTTCTAAAAAGGTTATTTTCCTCCAATAACGCAACAATCTGTCGCTTAATTCATTCCGATGCCTTCTACAGGAATTCATTCTTTCGGAAGACCTACCATTTGTTATGCTTTTAGGTTTCTTCCTGTTTTACTTGTATGTCTGTAGTGTTTTTGTATTATTTTAATGATGTATTGTACATGTTATATGGGTTTTTTACCTGAAATAAAGAATGAATGAGAATGATAAAACAAAGCAGACAAAACCGTTTTTACACACCAGTACGTATCATTCCCTTCCTAGGGACTAGAGAAATCTCAGTCTCAGTTGCTGATCCAAGAGGTGCCCGCTTGGGCAAGTTTGAATGCACTGCTACTAGATGAGAAAAACGACAATGTCGCCACAGTATTTTTTAAACACCGCCTTGTTTAATATTTCTCCTGCAGGGACCTGAGAAAGCTCGCTCCCAGTTGCTGATCCTGGACCGAGGGTTTGACCCCGTGTCACCCCTGCTGCACGAGCTGACCTACCAGGCCATGTGCTACGACCTGCTGCAGATCGACAATGACGTCTACAGGTAACTGCAGTACCAGTGACACCTGCTAGATGGGGTTAGTGCATGGTTAGTGTGGAGGGGGGCAGCTGACCAACCAGGCCATCTGCTATGACCTGCTGCAGATTGTTGATTCATTCGTGATAGATTGATCATTGAACATTGATCATGAAAGTTCATCTGTAGTGTTACATGTTTAGAGTTAAAACTTTAGATCCAACACAAAATTCTCTCACGTACAGCTTTCGACCAGCGGCTGAGCCACTCTGGTCTTCCTCAGTAGACTGACCCAGTGAGGCTTGTCACGTGGCTTCTTTAAAGTGTGACGTGAACTCTAAACAACTTTTATAGATCTATTATTGATGAATTTTTGATCTGATTGATCTGATTCCAGATTTGAGGCGAAGGGCGGCCCACAGGGTGAGATGGTGGAGAAGGACGCTCTGCTGGATGAAAACGACGACCTCTGGGTCGAGTTCCGCCATCAGCACATCGCTGTCGTGTCCTCGTAAGGACCTGTCGTTTGTTTGTTTGTTGTTGTTTACCTTTGCAAAAAGAAAACAATCAAGCTAGATTGAACTGGGATTGCCAACACATCAAAAATTGGACTCAAAAAGTTTCTGTCCAAGATTCTTACTTCATCCAAGATAACTTTCAAGATAAGAAAACATATTGTTTTTGCTCTGTTTCTTCTTCCATTCTTCCATTCCAAATAAGTAAGGTCAATACTGTACTGAATGCTTGCCACCCTGGTATTTGGTGCAGTAGTAGACACCCTGTGGTGTTGGGTCACATTATGTAGCAACTGGCAGGACAGAGTTGGAGGGGCTGGTCATGATGTACATATTTGAATGTGTTTGAGTGAACATGTAGATCAGTAGTTTGTTAGGCTACACCATGTTACCTTTGCTTAAAAATGGTTCTAGTTATAGACTGATGTCTTTCTTTTTGTATTTTCCAGACAAGTGACAAAGAAGCTGAAGGATTTTGCGACGGAGAAGCGAGTGAAGGGCGGAGAAAAGACCACCATGAAGGACCTGTCCCAGATGCTCAAACGCATGCCACAGTACCAGAAGGAACTCAGAAATGTAAAACTCCTCTCTTATACACACACACGCACGCACACACTCACACACACACACGCACACAGAACTCAGAAATGTAAAACTCCTATCACAAATACACACAAATATTACTCTATTTTAAGCCAACATTTCATGTATTGTATGTGAAAAGTCTCAGAATAGGGTCAACCTTAAGAGATGCTTGTAAGAAGATTGTTCTTGGATGTCGCACACACCTTAAAGATGCTGCTTTTTCCTTATTTCTGCAGTACTCGCTGCACCTGGCCCTGGCCGAGGACTGCATGAAGAGTTATTCTGGCAACGTGGAGAAACTCTGCAGGGTTGAACAAGTAAGTACTGCAGTACTGGTCTCAGCTGCCAGGTGGCACTACTTAATTAATTTAGGGTTGGGGTTAGGACTAGGGGTAGAGTAGGATTTAAGGTTAGGGTTGGGTTATGGTACGGTTAGGTTTAGGGTAGGGTTAGGTTTTGTGATCTGACCTGCTGTGATCTGCCTTTAGGATCTGGCGATGGGCACGGATGTGGAAAAGGGTTAGGGTTAGGGTTTGTGATCTCACCGCTGTGATCTGTGCAGGATCTGGCGATGGGCACGGATGCGGAGGGGAGGAGGGTTAGGGTTGGGGTTGGGGTTAGGAATTGTGATCTGACCTGTGATCTGCCTTTAGGATCTGGCGATGGGTACGGATGCGGAGGGAGAGAAGATCCGGGACCACATGCGGAACATAGTCCCCATCCTGCTGGACCAGAACATCTCCACTTACGACAAGATCCGCGTCATCCTGCTCTACATCATCGGCAAGAACGGTATGCAAAACTCTGCACTGATTGATGAATAATCAATGAATCCATAAAACCTTCATCCTCCTCTACATCATTGCTAAAATAGTAACAAGTGTGACTTCAGCTTTTCTGACAATTTCAACAAGCTGATCCAGCATGTCTCTTGTAACCTATGATGACCTTTGAGTGACCTATAAATGACCCATGACCTATGATTTATGAGTGACCTATGACCTGTGTCCCTAATGGTATCTCTGAGAAGTTTCACAAGCTGCTCCAGCATGTCTCTTGTGACCTAAGGTGCCCTATAAGTGACCTTTGACCTATGGGTGACCTATTAGTGACCTATGAGCGACCGTTGGTCTATGTCCCTGCAGGTATCTCTGAGGAGAACTTTAACAAGCTGATCCAGCACGCCCAGATCCCTGAAGAAGAGAAACACATCATCATCAACATGCAGTACATGGGCCTGTCCATTCTGCAGGATGTAAGTAATAACTACAGTACATGGGCCTGTCCATTCTGCAGGATGTAAGTAATAACTACAGTACATGGGCCTGTCCATTCTGCAGGATGTAAGTTTGATAGGGGGGGAACAATTCAAGCACATATATTGAAGTGGTATCTACAAATGCTACCCTGTCAACATGTACATGTGCATTTTGGTATGCATAAGTACTAGAAGTAATAAGCATTGCCATCAATTGCGGATTACTGATATATTAAATTGAGCCTACATTCAGGAACTTTCAGTTATGCAGATGCTATAATCATGGTTAAGATGTTTTCATCACCAATGACATTGAGAACAGGTTTGCATGTATTTTGTGCATGTATTACATGCAAACACCAAATGGTGGTTATTTCTGCCACTTTTAGTTTTAGATCCACGGACACAGCATGAATGTTCCATCATGTATAACATAGCGTGCACCTGACCTGTGCATGGGTAAGGCACGAGTCTGCTAGATGGTGCATGCACGCCTGTTACCATGGTGACCCCATTGCCATGGTAACCATAGAGTTGCCACGGTAACCCAAGAAGCACATCCTTGTGTTACCTCCCCCTGTGATGTTCTGTGTTGCCTGCCTGTGTTTGTGTCCTTCCTGCATGTGCACGAGCCACTCACTACTACGCACACTTTTCTTGTACTGTTTTTTGTATCACGTATTGCTGTATCAGCCATAATCAGGAAGTCACCACCCACCCAACCACACACAGTCTCAGACACGTGATGTTACATGTATGATCTACATATGTACTACTAGCATGCCTGGTTGCTATAGAAACAGCACAGTTTGCCTGGTTCTCACTTCGTTTCACCAAATCCCACCCCAACTCCAGCCACAGAGCACAGTGATGCATGCTAACGATGCATGTGGAAGTTCGTGGCAAAATCTGAGAGAGAAAAAATCACTGTAGCAAGAGAGAAAAATCATTGTAGCAAGAGAAAGAAATCACTGTAGCAAAATAACCGTACATTTTGTAGCAAGTCACTTTCCGTTTTGTTGTTTTTTCCGTTTTTTAAGCACTTGGGGGTTTTAGAAAGTTATTCAAATGAGCTCATTAATTTGCACTTAATCTCAATCTGGCAAAATTAATTTTCATATTTACTTTATTATCATGCAAATTTATGTTTTGCATACACGCCTCACATTTTCGTCTTTTTGTTTTTTATTTTTGTGGACAGTTCACATCGTTCATGAACAAAGGTATCCTGGGGAAGGTACGTTGGCATGGAAACATGTTTTTTTCTGACCGAAACAGTGTTTCCCAGAGTGAGAAGAAACCCAGTTTGCTGTGATTTGCTGTGTTCATAACTAACTAGAACCCACACTCAGCTCCACATTGGGGAAGGACCTACATGTAGGTTGCAGTGTATTGCTGTGTTACACCCTGTACTACATGTGTACATGTACATGTAGCCCACACTCACAGATAATCAGTCCCACTCCACAGTGGGGAGAAATCCTGTGTTTCTCCAAAGGTTTGCGATGCATTGCTGTGTTCTTTAAGTCAGTGCTGTTCCCTGTACTAAAACAGGTGTGAGTGGTAAGAGGCCCTTCCTCCCCACTAAAACTTGCATTGCTGTGCCCTGTACTAAAACAGCGGTGAGACACCCTGTACTAAAACAGCGGTGAGATACCCTGAGGTTTGCTGTACTAAAACAGCGCTGAGAGACCCTGCCAGTTTGCCGTGTTCTCTACTAACCTGTGCTGTCTCTGTCTCCCTTCCCTTTTTTGCTGCGGGGTGGGGCGTGGGTCTCTAGGCTAAGTTTGCCGGCGGTCCCGAGGGTTGGAACCCCATAACACCCTACATTCTACCCGGACTGCGCATGATGGTAAGCTCTCTGTCCCTCCCACTCACCTAACAACACCCCTTGCACTGCAATGGTACAGTCTGACACCAAGCAACACTGATGGGCAATATTGGACACAACCACGTACTTGTGGGGGTGTCATCTTAAAAATTTTATCTGCAATCAAAGGAGGAAAAATTGTGCCATAACACTTTTTAGGAAACCGATTGCAGGACTCAAACTGCTTTCTACCCCTCCTAATGTAATGAGAAAGCCCACATGCTAGATTTTGGATGCTAGGATGCTAGGTGTTGATTGTTTCAGACTGATCCACTCATACAGAGGGGTGTGCAGCATGCAGTGTTGAATCCTGTCCCCACCTTTCCCCATAGCTCTAACTTCACATTGCTGTGCAGTGCTGTGTTGTGTTGTGGTGTGCCTAGTGTGATAGAGAAGTAGTACAAATGTATATATAATGATATGTATACAAGTAGCAGGAATACATGTCATTAGTAGATGTACATGTATAAGCTGCATGTAGTGTCCATGAAAGTAAGATATCCAGGTAATGATATGCAAAAGAAAACAGTTACTCGAGCAACTTTTGAAATAAATATTCAGTTGCTAGAATAACTGTTTACTTGTGTAAGCTAGTTCTTGGTTTTTACTGTGCATGCATGTACCCAGGTAAGGTTCAACCATCAGCATGCTAAGGAAGCAGTTATGGCACCAAATTTGTACTGGTTACGGGGTTAGGCAGCAGGGAGGAGGTTGAAGAGTGCACACCTGTTACTAGACTGATGTAGGATGCATGTATCTGTAGTATGGACTACATTTAGATATGAAATCTTACAGTTTATGTCTGTGTCTTGTGCTCACAACAGATAGGACCCTTGCTGTAGTGACTTTTGGTTACATGTAACTGTCTGAAAATCTGTACTGTCCCATGTTTTAGGTTCTAGTGAAAACTATATAGTCACAGCCTGTCACAGTTGGACCGTGTGACGTCTGTGACATGTTTGTTGTTGTTGTTTACCTGTGTTTGTTTGTTTCCTCCCTGTGTCAGACTGGCCGACGTAAGGGCAAGGTGGAGCGTAAGGACCGCATCACGCAGCAGACGTACCAGCTCTCACGCTGGACTCCCGTCATCAAGGACATCATGGAGGTAACCACTGTTCCCATGGTTACTGTTGGTATGGTTACTGTTAGTGTTGCTATGGTTATAGTCACTATGGTTACTGTTAGGTTGCCATGGTTACTGTTGCTAGGTTGCTATGGTTACTGTTGCTAGGTTGCCATGGTTACTGTTGCTAGGTTGCTATGGTTACTGTTGCTAGGTTGCTATGGTTATTGTTGCTAGGTCTAGGTTACGAAAATGCATGTCTGCACTATACTGCCTCTATCCTACAATAGATGCTAAAATTATTGGATGACAAAGATTTCTTTTCTGGATGACAGAAGATTGTGTGTGACATGTCTGTGTTGTATAACCCTGTGCCTGTGTTTGTGTATCTCCCAGGATGCGATTGATGATAAGCTGGACCAGAAGTACTTCCCCTTCCTGACTGGCAGGTCCACCACCGCCGGATTTGCTTCCTCCGGGGCCAGAAGGTAAGGTCTTAACCTCTCACCTTTGATCCTCAACCTCTCACCCTTAACCTCTATCCCCTGACCATGACTGGCAGGTTCAGTCCATTGTCAACTTTGCTAATAATGTTATAATCTCTATCCTTTTACCCTTAACCTCTGACCCCAGACACTCACCCTGTAACCCCTGACACTTTGCTGCTGAGAACCTAAATGTTCTTAATATCCTATGATCTAAGATCTAACTAGTAGCACATAGTTATGATTAGGGTGTAGTTCTGATAGGCTATAAGGAGTGTTTTACTATGTAGTTATCATTAACGTGTAGTACTAAAGTTGATGTTTCTCCTCTACCTTCCCAGCGCGCGTTACGGCCACTGGCACAAGGACAAGGGTCCAGCCGACCGCTCCGTTCCCCGTCTCATCATCTTCATCATGGGCGGCACCACCTACTCCGAGATGCGCTGCGCTTACGAGGTTACCAAGGAAACCGGACAGAAGTGGGACGTCATCATTGGTCAGTATTTATAGCCCTGTCCCAGCATCCTTTGCTGCTAGGGCAGAGGTCACATTTGCATTGCTGTTTTGCTGTGTCGCCATTTTTTTTGGTACTAATCTGGCTTTCTGTGGTAAAGAAACTTTATTTTCTTCAAACAGTAATATACTGTAGTACTAAAAATGCATAACATCTCAAGTTTTGCTCTACAAGAAGAAGTTGGGCTTGTTTTTGGATGTTTTTTTCCCCGAAACATGCCATCCTCTGCTTAGAGAGCACTTAATTAACATAACTTTAACATGACTGTTTTTGACCATTTTGTATTGTATTTGCTTCTGAGATTGCCTGACTGATTTCTGTTGCTTTGTTTGGTTTCGTTTTGCTGAGTTTTTTTACAAACATTTTACAGTTACTGTAATAGTACTAAAAATACAATACTCAAGTTTGAACTAACTTTGACATGCTTGATTTTTATTAAAATTGCTTTATTTCATTTGCTTGTGAGATTGCCTTACTGATTTTGGTTGTTTTTTGTGTAATTTTGCTGGTCCTGCACAGGTGGAACTCACATCCTCACTCCGTCAGGGTTCTTGAACGATCTCGCTGAGCTCGAGAAAACCTCCTGATTTCTCCACATTTTCTTCCCTTTCATTTTGTTTGACTTGTAAGTCGCATGATTTTTCTATTGTCTGGTTACCTTGTTTGTTGCAAAGGTTGAAGACTAAATTTGTGTACAGTGCTGCTTTTTTTTCTTTTAGACGGTTTCATTTTATAATTTGCCTGTTGTTTTTCTCTCAGATTTCATTTTGCTACTAAACAAGTTGATTTGTTTTACTAAATTCAGGCTGGTTGGTAACTTTGAAAAGAGGAGCTAGGGCTGTTCCAAGTTTTTGAGTGGTGGGCAGAACGTAAATGTTGCAACTTTCAAGCATAACTGTAAGGACAAAAAATCCTGACAAAGAGTAGCTGCCCCCTCCTCCACAAAGATTTGGAACAGTCTCTTAGATAAGAGTTGATGTACATTGGTGAAGGTTAGACATCCAGGTAATACGATACGCCAAAACACAGTTACTCAAGCAACTGGATATGATTTAAAAAATCATGTCCAGTTGCTTGAGTAACTGTTTTTTGGCACATTAGTTGATGTAGTGTATGATTTATTCATGTTAATAAACCACAATTTTCATATTTCTAGGTTCCACCCACCTTTTGACTCCCGAAGGTTTTCTGAACGACCTTGCCGACCTTGTTCCCCAAGATGGCCCCCAAGACGGGCAAGACAGAATGGACTAGCCAATCACCGAAGGGAATTGACTAACCAATCAGAGCTCAGCTTGTGTCCACTAACATGGGGTAGCCAGCCAATCAAATGCTTGCTTGCATATGCTGATAACCAATCAAGAGTACCAGCTGTCTGAATGACAACCAATCAGAGGGAAGATGACATATTCGTCTGGTTTGTGGTAACATTTGATCGACAGTTTAGATGGTTTCAACTTGAATTATCCAAGATGAAAATAATTATAATCGCAGCAGAAAACAGTAGAAAAGTAGGAAGAAAAGAATAAAAAATGAAAATAGATAAATAAATCCACAATCGCTATGTTCTATGCATGCTCATATGTGTTCTAACATAAAGAAATAAGAAGCAAGTTACATATATATAAAGCACACTGTGAAGTACGAGTATATATAGATTAGAGACATTGATTTGAGCTAATTTCATTGATCATCTTGTATTTATTTATTTGTACAGTTCTGATCTTGATCAATGTTTGCATTAATTATAACATGAAAATGTAAAACAGAGATAAAAAAAAAGGAGTTAACTTTAACCAATCATTGTAGGTAGCCTAAAGCAGATCTGGTGTGATTGTTGAAAAGTAGACTCTAAGGACAAAATTTGACTGGAAATGTTTGTTGGGCTGCACAAAATTATTTCCTTGGTTCTCAGCTATTGACAGTAAGGATTAAAGAACATAAGACTGTTTAAAAACACCTCTGTCATGTAAGGAACAGCTTGTGAATTCTTATCTTTCCTGAGAACTGAGGAAGAAATTTGTGTAGCAGAAGCTATCCTGTACATTGTGAACTTGTTTAGATTTTTGCAGATTGTTTGTGTGTAAAGTCGTGTAGGTGTGAACATATCATAACTGAAAGGGTGCTGTAGAAGTCCTTCTAAAAATGTCTTGTCCCCCCTTAAATACATGGTAATAATGTCCATATATGGTAATGATGTCTATATATGGTAATGATGTCTATATATGGTAATGATGTCTATATATGGTAATGATGTCTATATATGGAAATAATGTCCATATATGGTAATGATGTCCCTGTCTGGTAATAGTGTCCATATATGGTAGTATTGTCCATATATGGCAATATATCAATATTTGGTATGCATCCATATATGGTACCACCTGTCTATATATGGAACCACATTTCCATATATATGTTAATTTTTTTCGATGGATTGAAGAAACTAGATGATGCTGTACATTCCAAATTTCTGAAGCATTTTTTTTTCTACACGTCCCTTCAATTTATGGAGAAATTCTGTATTTCATCATCTAAATCCAGCAGAACTGAGAAGAAGTGTATGTATCTGTTAAGCTAACAGACATGACCTGGTGCATTCTGACCTGTGGTAGTTAAACTGTGAGTGTGAGAGAGTTTATATGTGGGGAGAACCCTGCCCTTCAATAGCAATACAGAGGAAATATATGTAAGATGTTACGTGTTGTATATCAAGTACACTTATCTAGTAGCCAAGATATATACGTCTCTTTCTCAAAAATGTATTGTACTTGGGCCACACCAATTATGTTGTCTGGTTCTTGGCCATTTTGTTGGACAGTGGAACAGTTTTAAAGAAGTTTCACAAGTTTTTATGTGGTTTATTTGTACATTTTGGTTTCCCTTATTTGTAAAAAGAAATTCTTATAGTTTAACGTAAAAATTGTACACCAAATCTTTGCAGATCTTTTTGTTAGAATATCCAACAATCATGACATTGCATTGAGGTGGCCCTGTCATAAGCTTTGTATTTGTAACTGTAGCCTTCACAGAGCAGAGTAATGTTTGAGAGTCAATTTAAAAGTTGTTGTGTTCATGTGTAGTTAATGTGGATTGTATCTGTGTATGTTTCCTCACCAATACAGCAGAAAAGATAGGCGGCAAGGTTCAGAATTGTTGTTGTTGTTGTACATTACATTCTTTGAGATTTGAATTCTTTCCTTTGTATAGAAATTGATTGTGATTTAATAAGAACTCAGCTTGGTCCAGATGTGAAAGAAAACATGATGGTAACTTTAACACAGACTCATAGCACTCAATAATCAGATGAGTTGAAATGTTGAAGTTACTACATGTCAACAATGAGGGGAATATAGCAGGAACCTGGGCTGAGAGTTGGAGAGCAATATTTGCCAGTATTTTGGTTTCTTCTGTTGATTTCTTTATTTTAGTTTTAGTGTTTGAAACCAGATTACTTCCATGTATATATCCAGCTTTAGGCTGCTGTAGTGTTGTTGTTATCAGTAGTTTGTGGAAGTAGAAAGATGCTGTGTGTCAAACCGTCTGTGGTGTTGTTTTCTGTGATTCTGTGCAGATGTGAGGAGGTGTAACTAACATGCAGCTGATGATCACTGTACGGATCAAACCTGTGCTGTATCCACTTGGCAGATGTAGAGGAAACGTTTTATATGTGGAAAGAGAAGAATATCTGTATGTAAGACTGGAGGATGGGCTGCATCAAAACCTCCTTCTGTAGAGACAAGAAAATCGCTAATTCCTCAAGTATCTGCATAATTGTCTAAGCTTGCTACAAGACGTTCTGTCAAGATTATAGTGTGTGATCTTCAACATCAGTGTTTAGCAATACACATGTACTTCTACTTGCACTGCGGTGTATTGTGGGTAGATGCACGGCATTGTGGGTACTTGCACGGCATTGTGGGTACGTGCTCGGCATTGTGGGTACGTGCACGGCATTGTGGGTACTTGCTCAGCATTGTGGGTACATAGACGGCATTAGGGTGTCTCCTGTGTCATCATGGATTTTTCCAAGACAGCTCCAAGTGGTACAGGTTTCACTGCACGCAGCGCCCTCTGGTGTATCTAATGTGAACTGCCGCCGCTCCTGTCCGTGTGTGTAGTCAGTAATAAACATGTGTAAACAGTCCCGTGTGTGCGATGGACTCTCTTTCATAGCCTCCATAGCATGCCCAAAACTGGGGGTTTGGGGGCGGGGTCTTCAGGGTCTTTGGGAGCTTTTATGTGCTATTTTCTGATTGCATATAGACAACATAGCCGGCCTGGTTGAATTATCCACTGTTTTTTAGAACTGGGCAAATCAGAAAACAGCTGATGACCACCAAACCCCAGTTCTATAAGCCTGCTACGGAGGCTGTCTCTTTCAACTCGCTACCAATTGTGTTTGGTTGTGACATTTAGACAAAATGACAATTTTTACTTACTTTTAGTGTGGTCCTGTCCTTGGTACTGAAATAGGTGTAGATTCAGCTATATAATTATACTATATGGAATCAACTGAAGGAAACCTTCTCGTTCTTCCTTGTGAGTCATATTTGGCTGCTATTGCCAAAAGCATTTCTGTTGTCTAGTTGCAAACCTAATGTTTACCTCTGTGCTCTTCTGTGACAGAATGCATTAGTGCATGTATTTTAAAAATGTATACCGATCCAGTGCAATTGTCGTTCCCATTTGAAGCACCAGAGGGTGTTACTCACACTTGTTGCTATAGGCAAGGTATTACCACCCCTCCACCCGACAAGTGCACCATCCCTGGTAAATGCCCTCCTCTTATAACATAGTTAACGGGCAGGCCCCGGTATATTCATCGCTGCCCTGGCGATGCACCATGGGCGTTGCCTAGCGACGCTGCCCGGTGCACCCTGGGTCCTGTTGGTTGCCTAGCGACGCTGTCCGTCCTGACTGGAACGCGCGACCTCAAGGGTTGGTAATCTCCAAGCAGATGTTTGGCGGGAAAATGGTGACCTTTTTGTGACACACAAGATGATTGACATGACAGCCAGAAAACGTTTTCCCACCCAAAATCTGCTTGGAGATTATCAAAGTGTTGACAGGCCTCGCCTCTAGTCCTGATTATTTCATTGCAGTAAGAGATGGAAACATGCAAAATGATGTGAAAAAGAAAACAAACAAAACCAGATATATCCAAGTGCTCACATTCTTTTATTTCCAAGTAACGGTTTAGCAAGAATGCAACCGAAATCTGTCATCATTTCTACAATATTGTCAATAACTTAATAATATCAGACTGAACAATCAGAATCGGGGGCGCGTATTTTAATCAGGAATTTAAGGTATGGACAAAAATCTTGATAAAATGCCTCCCATGGTACCAGAATAGAACGATAACGACACAATAACAGGACGAAGTACATCGTAGAAAGCACCCCAACAGCACAGGACTGTCGATTTTGGTATCCCGAATCGTGCCTATCGATAAAAGATATAAGGACTTAAGTTTTAAACCCCGTGAAACAGCGACAGATGGCCGGCTGCACGCTCCGCTGTTTGCGGCATAATGTCACCTTAGTCTCCGCTCCAGGCTTCTCTCAGGCTTCTGTAACGGCTTTTCTGAAGTCTATCGTTTGGAAACCTGTCAAAGAGTCTCCACACGCACAAAGACACACAGACTCATACATGTAACACTGTAACACAAGCAAACACGTACGCACATACCCTCACACACACATACAGGCTCACGCATGCACACACACAGATAGACACATAGACACACACACACACACTCTCACACACATACGCACACACACACACGCACGCACGCACGCACACACACACACACACACATACACAAAAACAAGCAAAATCCACCCCACCCCGGTTTTACATCATTGGTGCAGAAGTCTTCATCAATATACATTAATAACAAATGTGTACCACAGAAGAACTCAAGGTGACATTTTCTAGATTGATCCATCCAGAACCTGAGATTCCCGCCTCCAGCCCGTAATAACGGTCAAAGGTTAATGACTCCGGGTGAACCGGAGCAGAACCGTGACGTCAGAACCAGGCACTGGCGCAGCTTCATTTTCCGCCTGGGGAGAAACTGCCGGTTATGAGGGTCTGCATGGGGGATCCTGATGTACTGGAGTCATTGGCACTCCGTCTCTGGCACTAGTATCAGTCTCTAATGGTTTACTACAAAATTTGTAGAAATTGGCCAGATGGACTGTATGATATTCCAGAGAACTAGAAATTTAGCCTGAAATAGAATTACAACGTGAAACCCATGTATGGTAAACCTATGGTCTGCTAATTTGTATAGCATATTGTTCCGTATATTTGGCCAATTAATTTACTACTAGTATGTTTCAAGCGACCCATTGTAGTCTGATAATTCATTGAAAATTGAAATAGCAACAAAGAAAAATCTAAAAATTACGTAAACGAAAATTACACAAACAGAACATATAGCAATGAATACAAAATATAAACAAACAACAAAAAAACAAACAAACAAAAACAATCCCGGGCGTCGAGTAGGCAGCGTCAATTGCTGATGTCCAGCGCAGTTCTTGGTTCAAAGGTCAAACAAGAATTGCGTTTGGACAATCAGCACTGGACACCGCGGGTCTCCGGGCAACAAACAAATAAATAAACAAACAAACAAATTAAACAAACAAACGATGGATGAATATGCAAGGCCTTGCTTTCGTGGATTTACAGTCGCGAAATAACCATTTTTATATTTCTAGGAACATCAACAGTTTAAGAAGCAGCACGCAAAAGTAGCACGAACAGAAGCTGTCCTGTTATCGTGCTATTGAGCTGAAATATCAAATTCTACAGCACGATAACCGAACACCTCCACACAGGTGCTATATCTCTTGTCATCCATCCATGTTTCTCTCTCTCTCTATCCATCCCTCTCTCCCTGTTGTATCCAGAACTGTGATGTATCCAGAACCATTCACATGTACTTAGGAACTATTCTGGATGGTCTACGCGTATCCAGAGCCATGCCTGATCCTAACCCTAACCCAGTTCAGGCATAGAACTAGATAGACATGGTTCTGGAAACAATACTCCTCTAACTTTCCCCAAACATATTTATCACTGTAAAAAAGCTTTAAGTGTTTCCGAGAAAGACTAAGTGTTTCCGAGAAAGACTAAGCCTAAGACGTACACAAAGTAACGCCACTTAAAGACATCTCTAGCGAGAAGACGAATCTGTCCTCCTTAACACCTTTTCTCGCCAAGATGTCCGTCTGGACTGCTTAAGGAAGTCTGCGATGCGCATTAAGGAAACCCACAGGCGGCTCAGGCAGTCTTAACTGGCAGAAACGCTGTAAATCCTGTCCTTCAAGACGCCTCCTCTCGATAAGACATTTGTCTTGAGATCCTTAAGAAAGGGGAGGACGCACAACCCAACAGATCGCCTTGTCTCAACAGACAGAACCAAGGTATATCTAATCTCGTCTTCTTTCCCCAAGACACTTGTGTGTATGAAGCACCGTTTTCGTCAGGAATTCGCTGGGAAAAAATGCTGGATGGATAGTGGAAACTATGATATTCTCGCGGGGCCGATTTTTGTCTGATACGCTCACTGTAAATTAACAAAGAAAGGCTGGTGTGTTAACAAAACTGATCTGAAACTGGCCGAAAGCAAACAAGTTGTTCTTCAAGGTGCTGCCTCTGCCTCTACCAACAAAATTAATGAAACTCATTTTCAAATGCTTCGAGCTATCCTGGTTGCTATGCACGAGATTTGGCTTCTTGTTAGTTTTCCGGTGCATTTCCCGATGTTTTGAGATATATTATCCCACCAATGCAAACATTTACATCTCAAACCGCCTGCCTAGAGGCTATCTCCTGGCCATATATGGGTGAGTGTGGTACGCGTCATTGGCCACCTTCTTCTTTCGTGGCTCTTTCCTTCCATCCATCACTCTGCCACGTCACGTCATGACGTCATACAGGATGATTGACAGCTGTCACCACCTGGAGCAAAACAATGATTGGCAGGTCAAGAAAACGGCAATGGAAGAAGAAGAATCAATACTCGAAAAAGAAATCGTCCTGTGCACTAGTACTCTGTTGCGAGCAAATGAGAACAATTAAAACCTTTCTTCCTATTTGTCCAATTTATACCATTTCTCTGTCCGAAATGGAGTCTGGTAGAAAATATAGTATACACCATAACCATGTGAGGCTCTGTGGCGTTTGTAGCCCCGCGTATTTATATGTTACGTCCTGTAGCGTGTAGCCAAACCACTAACATCTGCTTGGATCCCTTCCATCCCACTCAATATTAACGACATCAAGATGAGCTGGGAGCTTAATCTCCAAGCAGATCCCTCTCGGTGGCAAAAAGACAGTATCAAATTGGCCAGACAGTATCCATTAGCCAGAGAAGCTCCGCGGCGTGGGGATCAGGACAAAAAAAAAGGCCATATATAAAAAGGTAACGATCTTTCCCCACAACCTCTGCTTGGAGAGTACTGGGAGCTTCCGGGGAGGCTAATCGGTCCGCCTGGGTGGACGTCACGTTTGGGGAGGCGGGGAGGGGGGGG
>NW_017804664.1:809198-831985 GCF_001625305.1 Branchiostoma belcheri | reverse complement strand
GGGGGGGGGGCGAATAGTCTGTCTGGCGTCACAGGACGGCCTACAGGACGTTATAGAACGCCACAAGGTGTGGCGTTATTTGACGCTACACAATGTTGACTACTGAATGCCCACGGCACAGAACGTTACAGGACGTCACGTGGCGCTACAGAAGGCAGCAACGTTACAACCACCCTTACATACATATTATATCATATACACAACCATAACATACCTTATGTACTGTTTACTTATGTGCTATTTATATACTTATAAATATAATCTTATCTATTATATTTTGTAGCTCGCGGTACAGGGAATGTTAGCATTGTATTCTTGTTTCATAGTTATTCCAAACACTGTTAGCCCTTACTAAGCTTCAGAAGCGGCCAAATAAACACAGGAGAGGCGAGCTGTACCCCTTAAGCGCACCAACTGCCCTGGCATGTTATCCGTCTGCTCTTTCCAGCCGCTTCTGAAGCCTGTCGAGCAATGAAGTTCAGAAAAACAACATCACACAGAAACAGAACGAGTTGTCTCAACTGTTCATTCATAAGTCTAACCGCCGTTTGGAGCCATATAATGAGGAGCCCTGCCGTTTCTATTGGCAACCGCCTCCATTCTGAAGTATAAATAGTTCGCGGGAAAAACGAACTACGTCATAACACGTCATACGTACGTCATACCTCGCCACGTGACCAAACATGGCGGACCTGTTGTTGTGATCATGCTAAGGTTGACCGCACACAAATAAATCATAAGGACTTTCTATTTTGACTTTTTTTATGCATTATGACGATACAAATCTTGATCTTAGAATAGTCGAGGAGAATGAACAGGTATCACCAAAAGCCAAGCGAATTCTGGTACTGTAAAAATAAAGAACTGCGCACTGCATCATGATAACAAAGAAGACTATGATGATGTATAATGCTATTATAGTACTGAGAGGATGAGTCATCTACGGTCATGTCTCATGTCTAAAAATATTATTGACTGTACAATATATATAAACAAATTCAATGCCTTCTGCCTGCTGAGTAACCAAATGAGCAATACAAATTTAGGTCCAGACCTCAGGGGATCTGCTGTACGTGTAGTGAACAAAATAAAACACTAGTGAACGCTTAAATGATGGGTAAATTGCACCTAGAAGATGATAGTTGTGACAATTTAGAACTTAAAAACTTGTAGACACTCTCGTTTTTAGATTGAAACACATGAATGTCAATTAAGAATCTCGCACTAAACTGAAACCCCCGAGACCGCCCCACAGACAAACTGTGTCACAGTTGTCCCGCGGTCTCGGAGATTTACGACAGCAAGCCAGCGGGGTCGCTCTTGCAACAGTCGTGGATCCGTCGTACAGAATTCGGCCGTCGTGGGGCAGAAGAAGCCTAATGTCACAGACGGTCGGGTTTATCTTAACTTAAGGTCGTACGACAAAGTACGACAAAAGTGACGGCCCCTGTTGTATCCAGAACTGTGCCTATCTAGTTCTATGCCTGAATGGGTTAGGGTTAGGATCATGCACTGTTCTGGATAGTCTCCGTGTATCCAAGAACGTAGATTTGCCCCATGGCCCAGGCTCGTTTCTGGATACGAGTGAACCATCCAGAACCATGCATCCCTGAGCATGGTTCTGGATAAAGCACGGGTTCTGGATACAACAATCCCCACAGACAAACGCAAACTGTAGCCGCACCACGGGAAGGTCCCAGCCGGGTACATTTGGCGGACTGCCCGTCTTGCTATACCGTACAGCCCCGTTACTGTGCTAGGGTCGGAACGGTTTATAACTAACCTTCACAGACTCCTTTGCAGGGTCCACTATGGAGGCAAACTGGACCCTCTATGGCCGGCTAACTCCCCTCTCCAGCTACATTCCTTTTTTAAGGCCGATTTCTACTATCTATTAAGTCTGAAAAGGAGTTTGTTGGAGACTAGTTTATGAGCAGGCTAAAAATCTAGAGAAAACGGTATTTCTACTAAAATCAACCAACATATCTGTCATTAAGAACTTGGAACGTGAACTGTTCATTTTCCACTGCTTCTAAAAAGGAAATCAAACCCCACATTAGTAAGGTAGATGTAGAACCTTACTGTAGATTGGCAATGTAGTGTAATCTTCATTGTTTGTCTCCCATGTTTGCTAACTCACATACTGTATGTATATTATCACTTGTTCACTTGCAATTAGCACGCAGGCAAGAATTTGCAATAAACTATTATTGCATAACGACCTGTATAATGTACAGACTAAGATAATTTACCCAGAGAAACTGTTCTGACATGAGTACAGATACTGTAGTCATGCTTACATTATATAATAGATCTACGACTATAGTTTCATGTTTTTCTATTCTTTTCTTACATAGAACTGATTCCTAGATACTCGATGTACAATGTAGAAAAATGCCCGCTACATGTATCCCCAGAAAGTATATTATTATAGGAAGACTAATCATGGGGTGTGTCAAATATGGCTCTATAAAACTCTGGGGTGGCTGTTTACATTTTTGCAGAAAGAGTGTTTGAAAGTTACATCAAATCCCACAATTATCAATGTAGATCAATGTAGAAACGCATAGCAAAGTTGACACTATGTTCTTCTAGCCCCTTTTCATATATGTTATCAGTATTCTGTATCTAGCACCAGGGTACAAATTTTGAACCATGTTTGATCTATGTTGACGTTGTGTTCCTTTTATTTGTATTTAGTTCTTGCTACTTTGGGGCGGAAGATAAAATACTTTAAAAAGTAGCAGTTACCAAGGACAGTACAGTTACTATTTTATTGTTCCCGGGGCTTCTATGAAATTTCGTGTGCTACCTTTATGAACAGCAGAACAACAAACTAAATTTTAGTCTCCATGACGAGTCATGAGAACCCAGGGAACCATTCACAGGACATAAACGTTAGATATGCATCATCAGAAACCAGCAATATGTCTGAGAAACTAGAACTAGAACTAAAACATGACCAGGTTTTACCAATCTTAATCTATTCACTGCATATTTCATTTTATTCATTGGTTTCACTAAACACGATCTGTTGAAACCAAGTTACAAGAATCATCTGCAAAATTACCCTATCAAAATCAACTCAGAAACGACTAGTGTTTGCTAAAAATTATACACTTCAGATATTCAGATACTACTGATTGTAACATGGTTACTGTAATGCTTTAAACTAAAGTGTGCGTTTAACTTTAAGCACTCCCCCAGCTCAGGCAGTTATCATTTGCGAGTATCATTATTACTGAACAAAACATGCCACAGAGCCGTACATTAAGAATCGTACAGTTTAAGGTTTAAGTATGTCTGCACAGAACAGACATAACATATAGTTGAAGCTTTGGAAAATAACAGCAGGCTTACATAATAATATTATTTCAGTTGTATGATTCAGGCAACAGAAATACGACTGTTAAACAAACACACCGTTAAAAACTCCGTCATAGTGCAATTATAGCAATACCTTGAAAAACCTGACACATACACTATGTTGTAAAAGACATAAATATATACGGAGTGTTAAAACGTAGCCAGTAAACTATAAGGGTCCGGCCCATAAAGTGGGCACACACTTAGACGCTGCCCATGATATTTAAAGACGCAGTTTATTATTATATTCTAGAAAACGACACAGAATAGACCACCCTACTTTATATATTTTTATCTATTCACACATATCTAACGCGTATGAAGAAAAAAAGCACAATTACTAAAATACATGACAATATAAAACCATTTACACGCAATAAAAAATACATACATAATTACAACATGGATAAAATAAAAATTAGTGTCAAGTTTAACCACTACTATATAGCCCTATAACGCTAGGATAACAGTTAGTTACCATCCGTCAATGTGACAATATTCAAACCATCATGGCGGCAATGTTTACATCTACTTTACGGACGGTGTTACTCCAGAAATAAGGATCGGGCTTTCATAAATTTTTTTCTTTTTGTGTAGATCTTTAATATCTCAAGGAAGGAAGGCTTGATCGCAGTTTAATAGAGCAGATGTTGTTAGTAATTCATGTAGACACGAAGAAATGGAGTTAAAAACCAGACCGATTTAAATACAAAATGACGCCGGTGTCGCGAAATGTCACAGTTCAAGTCAGTTGAGTTGTATTTCTTTGGAACGACATTGCGGGCTGTACGAATAACGTATCTATTAGGAAATAGAGAACATATTCTCACGATTTTTTGTTTGTATCTAGGCCTAAACCCAAGTATGAAAAGGTTTTTAATCACGGGGCAACTTCGAACATGGACGATATGGTAATTTTTGAACTTCGGGTTTGACCATATATTATACATTCCACAGAAAGCTGGCTAGATGCTTTATACAATGATAGCAGAATGGCAGACAGTATATGTCAAGAAATTACGAACAGATTTTAATGATGTTCGTGTTTCTGTAGTTATTTCCCCGATGGTCTATTTTTGTGCCAGATCTGGATGTTGTCGAGTTTGTAATTCCTCGTTAATGGTTGGATGAAGACCTCTTATTGCACATTTTACCACACTGGGCCAAGTACAGGTCACAGCAAAACGTGTACAACGTTACTAACTATATGGTACGTTGGCTAAAATGGCTAAAACTTCTCGACCATTTTTCTTTTTAGTTGTAGTAGAAATGAAGGAAAAATGTGATTTGCAATGGGATGTTTGTCTAGCTGCATTATAATACAAACGTGTATTTGTCTTCAGTCTTACGTACATACATACTACACTTATTCTTAAACGAGTTGAAGTACTAGTATTCTACTGTCTCAGAATATGCGGGAGTGGTTAGTACAAGCAAGATAAAACATCCTTGGTACAACACTATATAGTGTATTTTTCTCTATTAGTATACGTGTAAGCTACATTCTGTTACAAAATAGCATCAATCATCTATACTATTTGACTTAAAATATTTGCATAATCGTTGTTCTATGGGGTTTGGGTGTACTAGTGCTCTCCAACACACCAACAACGCGGGTCAAAAAACTCTAATTTAGCAAAATAGAAGGAATCTCTGACAAGGGAAGAAATGGGAAATGAAACCCTCACTTCGGACCCACTCCCCTTGCGGAATTCTGCTATGAAACCCCCTTAGGAAGGCCTGTTTAGAGGCTAGAGTAGGTCTCTGTGTGTAACCGTCCGAGGCGGGAAAGACGCCCGGCACTACCACACCCCTACCCGGGCCCCAGAGGTGACATTCCCCGCTCGGTCGCACAGTCCTTCCCGCTCTAGCGACGCTCTAGCGTAAACTACGAGCAGATCCTAGCCAATTTTAATGTTAAACGGCGCTTTTTGTAACATTTGGTGAGTTTATATGAAGGCAGAGTAGTTACAAGAAAGCATACAGCATGAAGGGTAGGACAGAAATGCAAGAATGGCCGGAAAAATGCCAACAAAATTATACCCTTGGCCGCTTCATTTATCGTCGCTAGCCCGTACTCTCCAATGTAACAATAGTGACAAATTTTACTATTTAACGGCGATGTTGTGGCATTTAGTAAGTTTATATGGAGGGAGGGTAGGTACAAGAAAGCGTGCGACATTTTAAGCTGTAGGGAGGGGCAGAAATGCGGGGGAAAAATGCCAACAAAATTATAACCTCAACCGCTTCATTTGCCATAAGTATAAGATAAGTGATCCTGCAAATTTCAATGTTTAACGGGATTTTTTGTGACATTTAGTAAGTTTACATAGAAGGATTGTAGTTACAAGACAGCGCGTAACATTAAGAGTGGGACAGAAATGTAGGAATGGCCGCAAAAATGCCAACAAAATTATAACCTCAGCCGCTTCATTCACCATAGGTATAAGATAAGTGATCCTGCAAATTCTAATGTTTAACGGCGATTTTTTTGTGTGATATTTAGTGAGTTTACATAGAGGGAGGGTAGTTACAAGACAGCGCGTACCATAAGTGATGGGTAGAAATGCAAGAATGGCCGCAAAAATGCCAACAAAATTACAACCCTGCCGCTTCATGTTCTATGAGATTAGCGATCCGGTCTTTACACTCGGACACTGGGGTATGGAGTGGACTGAAAACATTGTAGGATGAAAATTTTGTTCTCTTTTGTACAAAAATACTTCTTTTAAGTGGAGCGAAAATAGTCTAGCTTTCTCAAGAATACATTGCTAGTAATTCATGTAGGGTCGAATAGTCAGAGTGATAGCATTAATCTTAAAGAAAACGGAAAAAAATTACGAAATGACGATCGTGACATTATAATATAAGCTACAGTTGTAAAATAGTATTTTTGCAGGCAATATTCAACATTATATGGGGACCTGTTACAACATTTTTTTCAAGCCTTCGCCACCCCTCCCTCCCAGATCCATCCCGCCTTTTAAGGAGTTAAAAATCTTAATTTGTTTCCAGAATTTTCATCACAACTTTGGGTTTAATTTCTGCAACATTAAAGCTTAATTTTACCGCTCCTTTGGGAAGGGAAACCGTTTTGTCGTCAACATTTAACCACGACCTCTAAAAACGGTCGACCAAGTCGGCCATTTTGTTCTTTGTTTTACGCCAGCAGTACCAGTGTTCGCGTCATCCTTGGAACATCAGACGATTTTTACCCACATGTACGGAAAATCGTAAATTTTGAACAATTTGATGTAGTTTTTTCGTCAGAATATGCCAAAAATAAAGTCCCTTTGTTCAGACTAAAATTTCTGTGGCAGATTTTGAGTATTTCTGACGATTCTCTCGTTTTTGCAACCTATCGTCCGATTCGGGCGTCACTCACAGTCCCGTGTGCAAGTATGGCGGGAATCAGCCAAGTGGTTGTTGGTCGATTTGTGTTTTAATTCGCTGGCAGGCCTTGTAGGCAGTTTCCGCCTGCGTTTAGCGGAGAGAGATGGGAGGAATACCAACCGAAATCCTGCCACCCGGCAACGGGAACTAATCGATAGAAGCTCGGACGATATCAAGGAAAAATATCTCTGTGAGAGAATTAAAAAAAAAAAGCGCGGGAATTTCTCGCGGGATTGCGTCACCTTCCTTGAGAGGACGCGGGAAGGGTGTCCGGACACTCCGTATGCAAACCAACCCTAACACCATAGCAACTTCCTCATAATCTTAGAAACCATAAAAAACGCCACTAAAACGTCAAACCTTCTTCCTGAAGGTGAAGCATTTTGAAGAAGAACAGAAGAGAAAAGAAACGAATTTCTAAGAGCAGCCAGCCATAGCGCGACAATATACGGTCGCTCGGAAACAGGGTCAACTACATGTAAACTTGCCAGAACGAAATAAAGCCGCCAAAAATCGATCCTTCCCTCTACTTCCTCATGGAATAAGAAGTTAAGCCCTTCTCTCCTTAGCTGTACGCACCTTTTGCTGGTTTCCTTGCGTCTCTCCGGTGATGTAGTGAACAGATCTAGGCGACAGTTGGCTTTGGGACGGGGGGAGAGAGAGAGAGAACGCACGCTGCACGCACCCTGCATCCACAGGTCCCATCTTCTACTGCAAAACGTTTTCCTCTCTCCTCGCACACAAGGAACGTTTCACAGGTTTCTTCTCACACAGAAGAAAGGAAGCAACCCTACAGCAATCCCAGCACAGCCATGTTTCTTCACACATGTAGGAAAGATGGAGGCAGGTTTGCACTAGTACTAGTAGAGAGAGGAGAGTGGCCACGCAGTCATGTCGGTATGGAGATCGGACTGAGCAGAGTGAAGGCACGGGGCGTCACATTGGCACACAGGAGGAGAGATGTAAAATTCATGAGAGCCCACCGCTGGCAAACCTTCCATTCAGCGGGACATAATGCCTCCGCCGCGCGTTCGGGGGCCGGGGGTGTCCATAATTACACAACTACTCCTCACAAAACACGGCCAGGGGAAGCCGGCTTCTGTTCCCGAAATATCCGGTCTGCCGGGGTGAAAAGCACCGAGAGGAGGTGGGAGATTGCTCGGGGCGGCACGCGCTGTAGCACCGAAGGGTTGGCGTGGACCGTACGGTGGCAGAACGGCCTGGAGCCGAGTAGATCTCGGGTTGCGTTCGGGGCGCGATTCTCAAGTCGGGGGGATCGGATAAATAGCGGCATTGTTGGTCCCGGCTTTGTCCGGGTCCGAACATTGAAAAGCCAACAGTTTTAATTAAGCCTGCCCGTGTCTCTGAAAACCCCTCCACTCACAGCACGGACTTTTGTGAGTCGGTATTGTGGGGATGTTTTAAAGTCAAGAATCCATCCTCCTATTGGTTAAAACGATCCCGATGGAGAAAGCGATGTAATGGGCCGTTTTGCATCTCGTTATTGGACAGTAGGGGTGGGGGGCAGTTTTATTCTGGCAGAAATAGTACATACTGATTTCCATCTTTGTTAGATAGGTAGAAAGTATTAATAGCTTTCTTTAAAATGCTGCAAGATCTATGATTTAACAAAATGATTAAAATTTGAAGTGAAAGTCAAGTACGTTAGAATGTCATAACAAGAAGGTTTAAAGAGATCTTGGTTATAAAGTTGTGATTAAAAAAAGCTAACTTCTAGACTCGTCTGGCTTGGTGGTATTTGAAATGAAATGAAATAAAATGAAATAGGGGAACACGCTATATATAACACCACATTTCCACTGGATGGAGACCTTTGGTACTGACCAATGCACTGATGTGACGTTGTTCTTCAGAGGTCGTGTAGGTACAGTCATGATGACAGTTGTTATAGTTATACTCTGCTCTGGGTATTGTGCCTTCTGGGGCCGTACTGTTTCCAGAACCGTGCTCAGGCACAGTCCACGCTTATCCATAACCGTGCCTGGGGCAAGTCTATGTTCTTGGGTACGCAGATACTATCCAGAACCGAGCCTTATCCTAACCCTAACCAAGGAATATACAGAGATAACACACCCAGGCATAGAACTATATAGGCACGGTTCCGGATACAAAGAAGGCTTCCTATCCAAGTTAAAGTTAACAGGTGGTCATTTTGGCTACCCCAGCGTAGCGTACATAGGAACGGTTCTGGACAAGATAGACCGACTGTGCGCTGTTTGCATGGACCAAAAGTCACGGTCAGACCTCCACACACACAAGCACGGTGCACACAACAGCCTCTTCACTACCCTGTACACACTTCAACATTTACATGTTCCTTACAAGGAGGTTACTGGGCCTGGGTCTGGCCAGGGAAGACGGCTCAAGTGTTTGGGGAGGGTTCAGATACGAAAATCTACAGCTTCACCATAAACTACAAACTCTTAACTCTTACGTATATACCGCTAGTCCGTTGAGACTTTAATTCTGAACTTCTTGTTCTTCTTATGACACTTGAGGTACCAGTGAGGTTTCGTATGGTGATGCACTGGATTGTGGTTATTCATGGCATCATGCTGTATTTACGGGGTCTGAGTTTGGGTGAAAGAATGGCATTTTAGTACATTTCACGTGGAGAAAGAGCACGTGGCGACCCAGGACTAGGTCAGGACAGTAAATGGTTAGACATTTTCAGCGACTGAGCCATAAAGTGTGGTTTTCTTATCGTGAGGTTTTGACCCGATTTTACACTACTGAAAAAACGCTAGCTGACTGTAGTAGATTGCAGAGATACAACATATTGAAACTATGAATTATATATTATATATGCTATTGTTGTATGGCTTTTGAACATTTTGTCAGGTCAATTTTTTTGTAGTTTTCTAATCAGAAACAATTACACAATGTGCTCCATTGTACTTGTCATCACGGCAAGTTTTGAGAAGGTTAAAAAGACTGCTAAAAATCGTAGTCACCTCCTGAAGACATTGGCTGAAGCCTTTCGTGTCCCGAGTGGCAACCCGCCCCTGAATCCCCACTTGAGTTGATCCGGCGGCATTACCACATGAATGGCGTTAATACAGGCGTTAATACAGGCGTTAATACTGCCCCATTCACACCGCTACATGTCCCACACGGAGGGACCCTTCATACACTGTTTACAAGTCATCAGCTCAGAGTGGGGCGAATTTACACAAGTATGGTAGTCTTAGCCTCTACCAGGCTTCAGGAGACGGCTGGAAAGAGAAGAAATTAGCCAAATAGAGAGAGATAACATGCCGGGGAGTTGGTCTGCTGGAGTACAGTTTTACACACACAATATATGAGTAATTTCTAACGGACCAACTCCCCCGGCAAGTTATATCTCTCTATTTGGCTAATTTCTACTCTTTTTAACCGCCTCCAGAAGCCTGGTAGAGGCTATGGTAGACTAGCAAACAGACACATCGGTGGGCGTATTGCTGTCCTATTCACACCGCTACATGTCCCACACGGAGGGACCCTTCATACACTGTTGACAAGTCATCAGCACAGAGTGGGGCGAATTTACACAAGTATGGTAGTCATAGCCTCTACCAGGCTTCGGGAGGCGGCTGGAAAGAGAAGAAATTAGCCAAATAGAGAGAGATAACATGCCGAGGGAGAGTCCGCTAGAGAGTACAGTTAGCCACTCCCTGTACACAATATATATGTAATTTCTAGCGGACCAACTCCCCCGGCATGTTATCTCTCTCTATTTGGCCGATTTCTATTCTTTCCAACCACCTCCCGAAGTCTGGTAGAGGCTATGGTAGTCTCGCAAACAGACATATCGGTGGGCGTTAAAGATATGCCTCGCAGTCAGCCGCGTTGGGTGAAGTATTGGCACATCTCCAAGCAGATCCTATGGTGGCAAGACTGCAACCATTGGCCGAGGAGCTTCAAGCAATTTTGAAGCTCCTTACATTGACCAAGGAGTGTCTCCGGTGGCTGATACAACGTATAAATAATAGATACTCCTTGGCCAATGGTTACTGCAATGAGGTTTGAACTCCTCGGTTACTGCCTTGTTTGTCACCGTAGGATGTGAGATTAGCAGGAAGGGGTCGATTTTAATGATTATACATCTAAGTACATGAATAACAGTAGCCTTGCAAAAGGGCTTATCCTCGGTCAACATCCCCACTTCAATAAACACTGAATAAACGCTGAATGCCTCACGTGGTGGGACCGGTTCTAGACTATTGACCAGTGATCAGCGTCGAGTGGGAGAATTTACACACGTATGGAAGCAACAGTAGCCTGGCAAACAGACTCATCGGCGGGCTTTTGACTTGACAAACGATATCAAAAGCGAAGGAATTCAAGTGAATGAAATACCTTCACGCGCTACTGATGGCACTTCAACATACAAAAAGAAGAGAATTTGCATAATCATGTAGGGAAAAAAGCCATGTGAGCAAAATCGCTCACGTGGAGCCTGCAGTGGGAATTGGCGAGACTATAGGTTGCCCTTGGGGAAAGCACTGGAGGGCTTCGCTTGGTGTGGGTGGTTTGTTTGAATAAATAAGGCTTTCGGGACGTTTTCAGACAAAGAACAGCTAAATTTACACTGTGGGGTTTACGGAAAACGTGTTGGTCTCAGCTGTACGTATACAATTGACTGTAATATAGGCATTTTAACGGTTCTTTCCCTATAATAGTATTATTTACTCAATTCCCATGGTCAAAGCCCTCACATAGACTACACACCAGAAGTAGAAAATTATTATAATGTCCCTGGATACAACTATCCTTAGAATTACCATCTGTGCAATCAGTAAATAGCCTGTATTTAATCGGCAAAAAGCCACTCTATACATGTATATCCGGTACATCTTAGCAATTCTTCCTGATTGAATCCGTACCCTATACATGACGTATAAATGTGAAGGTTAGTACATGTGTGTGTGGGCGTTACGCTGGTCATTTCATTGTAATTACGCTGCAAAAAGCCACTGTATATCTGGTACATCTTACATCTTGCAATCCCTACCATACATGAGGTATAGATATGAAGATTAGTACATGTGCGTACTACAGGTGTGTGGGCGTTAGTCAGGTCAGGTCGTTACGCCGTACGGTCACGTTTGCGTCATTACGCGCCGCGTGACGTCATCTGACGTCAGCACCGCGCTGAGGACGGACGGCCCAAGGGTACGGAGGGATGGAGGGAAGGAAGGACGGGAGTGGCGACTGTCTTCTACTAGTCTTGGACAAGAGCTTTATCGTTCAGTCCTCAAATAACGTTTTTATACCGGTAGGTAGCTGCCCGGGGTCCGAGCGGGCCCCGAACGGGATGGGCCCGAAGTAAGCCAAAGACACATAGCCGACATTCACAACTTTACTAACTGCAGAAACACGGTCTACTAGAGGACTCTAATCAAGGAGATATTATTTGAGATAAGAATACGTCCATGCTGTAATAAAATAGGACTATATGAACTAGATGGAATATTATATAGCAATGCTGATTCAGCTTTTGGGTTATTTTGGAAAACACTTCATTTAGCAATGGACAGGTAGACAATACGCGAATAGTTGAATTTGGGGTTGGGCAATGTACAAAGTTCCGCTTTGGAGCAAAAAAAATGTAGAAATGCAGGCTTTATATTGCCATGATGACTGGAACATCGCGTCTATGGTGCCATATATACCGGTCTGGATCATAAGAAATTTGAGATTAAGTATACTATAGTCATGGAGAATTCCTTACCTTGTGAAGACACTGACCGCAGTCTTCCTGTAGACGCACTGAGCCTTTCCCGTCTCGTTCCCATCGTCCCGACCAGGCTGGCTCTTCTGTCTCGTTCCCACCAAGTGCCCGGGCTATGTTTACCATATACAACCTGGTATCCATCCGCACCTAGCCGCCAAGTCCCCAGCAAAGAACTAGCTTTTTTCGAAGTGGAGAGGACAGCCTTTACTCTAAATGGCTAAGGATCCTGGAAATGGCTAAGGATCCTTTCTGGGTAGGGAAAATGGTACTGGATAGGGCAACAGGTACTAGGAATGGCTAAAGGTACTGGATATGGGCAACGGCACTCGATCGCAAAGAGACTGGAAATGCCAATGGCAAAGCCAAAGGGTACTGGAAATGCGTCGATGAAGGTTAGACAACCAGGTAATGAGAAAACAGTTGCTCAAGCAAAGATGCTGGAGTAACTGTTTTCTTGGGCACTGGAAATAGCTAAGAGGATTACATATGGCAATAGAGTAGATACGGATGGATACCAGAGCTAGTGTTGCCTCCGCTAGTCCGGTCCGGAGCAGACTGAAACTTTCCCCGCCTCAGCCCGGTTTTTATACCCCCGGTCCTGCCGCCGGCATTCAATAAACCCGGCGGAAAGTCACACGAATAACCGAGTCTGTTGTACGGAGCCGTTCTACGGGTCAGCAACCATTAACTCACAATGGGGAGGAACCCCGTCAAGAGCTCAAGTTGTTTCACTGTTAATGGCTTTAGAGACTTGTATAACCGCCAGAATTTTATCTTTTGGTAGATGTAAAGGCACTTCGTGCAGAAATGTGTTTGAAATGTGAGATTTGCGAAGTTTTGCAGTAAAAATGAAGGTTTTTGTAGGAACGTCACGGCGCGTATTGTGAGGGGTCATGTTGCGGGTCACGCACGATTGACCCCCAGTCGGTAAGTGCCGCAAAATTCTCACCAAACTCAGCCGGAAATCTGAGAAACTAAAACCCATTCCTGCTTCACAATCTTCTGATTATTCTAGCTAAAATCCAGTCAATTCAGCTGATACCAACTCTAGACAGATTGTAAGAAAACTTGAGTTGGAAAGTTGCTCTGGTTGGTGACAGGGACAATCTTGGAGAAGTCATCGGGCTGAATGAAGTGCAGAACAAGTATATTACCGCAGGCCGGGAGAGAAAGGCGCAGCTTTGTGACGGGAGCCGTGGGAACTGGGCTGGGACGGCTTTTCCCCGAGAAGCAAAGCTAGAGAAATCTTCAGTGTCTGAGTCAGATTATTTGGTGGTTTCAAGACAGTATCGAATTGGCAACACTATCCAATATGTCACCGTAGCTGGTAACTTTTTGGCTGGTGGAAAAAAAAAATGGCACACACAAAAAAGACGTTTGCTTATAAGTAAAACCTCCCGTCTTAACCTTTTGGTGACTGCAAGACAGTCTCAAATAGACAAGGTAGTATCCAATACGCCACTGTGGCTGGTAGCTTTTTTGAGCTATACTGGTACAAGAAAGACTTTCCCGGTCAAGCTAAACTGAGGAGGGAGAAGGCCAAGCCCCAAGCAAATCTTTTGGCGACAGTAAGAGAAGTTAGTGTAATTTTCATGTGGAGAAGTTAGTATGTTGAAGAGAGCTGAACTAACACTCAGTTTTTAGAAACTTATACACCTGTATACCTATCAGGCCAAGTACAGGTTTACAAATACCAAAAGTACAATATACTGTAGCAAAATACATATTCATATATTGACAGGACTTTTTTGTAGTTTATTGCAATAAGGGCCCCAGGAAGAATAGCTTCAATGAAAATTGTTAACCTAATTTTGGATCTCAATAAACTCAACGCATGATCCTAACTCACTGACAGTGACAGCATTTTGGTCAGATCTGACCGCTCGGGCCGGAATCTGGGAAAGTCTGACCAGACGTTTCACAACCAGCGGGTCAGTCCGACCGACACGTGCGCTGGACACTGGAGAAAACATTAGCCTCGACACAAACTGATGGACTCTCAAATGGGCGGGAACAATCGGAACAATTAGCCTCGACAAAGCCCTGCAAGATATGAAATGGGCAACGCAAACTGACGGACTGTAGAGAAAATTAGGGCTCTAGGCTGGGAAAATTATCCTTGACTGGAGGAATCTAAAATGGACGAGAACAACCAAAGAAAATTTGCCTCGACTGAGTCTGGAAGCTCTAGACAAGACGGGAATAGTCATTGAAGCCTTGTGAGTTGTAGACTCAAAATTGTACGAGAATGATCGGAAGAACTTAGCCTCGAAACAGACTGCCCGACACTGTCGAGATCTAGAAAGAACAGAATTAGACGAAGCCTTGTGGAGTCTAAATTGGACGAGAACGATCTGAGAAAGTTAGCCTCGATAGAGTCTGTCGGGCTCTAAAATGAAGGGGGAAAGACCAGGTGTAAGGTAGCATTGACTCAGACCCTTGGCGACCTGTATAGTCTCTCCCTGCCCTGGTCTGGGTGCTGAAGTAATGGGGCGGAAAACAACTTCGACCGCATTAAACTCATCACATGACAGTGTCTGGTCCAACATGTCGCCACGTCAGATTTGAAAGGATACCTGGTTTTGTGCTTCGTGTTTTTTTTCTCTTTTTAAAAACAAAGAAATGGACAATTAATTACGTGCTTCAGTTTCAAAAAGGGTTGTTCTACGTGGATGGTCTGATGACATTTTGTAGCCCCCACAGGGTCATAGATTGATTTTTAAGATTCGGCAAAAAAGATGGTCAGTCAATAGCGGGCAAATGAACCCTATCTTCGCCAAAATCCAGTGGGGGAAATTCTCCCTACAGCTACCGTAGCTAGCCTGATCGAGACCAGGATTCTTGAGTGTCCCTCTCCGTGTCTTGGATCCGGCCATTCACTCCAGCCGTCACGCTGAAGACAGAGATAATCGGGAAGAAACGGCGCGAGGAGCGCATTAGCATTTTTGGGAAAACTAGCGAGGGGAGGAAATGGTCTCAGGACACCTGTTAGCTTAAACTTGGACAGAACGTCTCCGTGTTTTAAGACTACAATAAAGAAAGATCTAAACTTCAACATGCTATAATGGATGTGAAGCGTAGGTTTCCGCATCATCTTTAAAAAGTCCACGATTTTTTCCCAACATTTTGCCGGTCTACTCTCCATGCAGAGGTTTAGACATTGTCCTATATTTGACGTCTTTTGGGCGTTTTTCCCGGGATTTCTTTTTGTAACTTTATTTTGACGTTGCTGTCTTGCCAACTTGGTGCAGTCTTATAGCCTTGAAAGATCTGCTTGGGGATTAGGTCTGCCCGTCTCACGTCAGCTGCGCGTTCCCACAGACAAGTCAGACTTAAACCTCAGTAATCCTATTTAAGGAAAAAAAACTTCCCGACTATTCCGGTCTAACCCACAGAACTACAGACAAATCAGCTGTTACAGTCGGTGTCTCTGCCCTGTGAACCTGTTATAGTGTTATCCCTGCCCTGTGAACCCGTGTGTCAGGTCACCCTGCCCCGTGTCACATCGGGCCACATTCCTGCGCGGGTTTTGTCTCCTTCTAAAGAATATGGAACGTTCCTAGTCGAACACGTCGAACCCCTGTTCTGTTCTACGTTCCTTTGGAAATCCGAGGCACCTTTTTTGGTCATGAAGACCTTTGCCCTACTCTTGTATCCGTGGTGGCATCTTGTACACTTTTAGTTTTACCAACTCTTCCTTGTCATTGGTCTCATTCTTGGGCCTTCTTTGAAAGGCGAGACTTCTTTTCGTTACTATAGCCGTGGATGTGTCTCTTTTTTTCAGTGCTGTTGGTACATGAGATTTCTAGGGTCATCTATAAGATTGAGCTTCTTGCCGTGGAGGTTTGACATTGCCTCTATTTGTCTTAGGTCGTCGTGCGATTGCGATTTCTGTAGAACCAAACGCTGACAAGGGTCTACAACTAGTCCATGGGCCAGACCAGATTTTGTTACCAAATCAAGGGACAAAACGCAAAAAACAACTTTTCTGTATCAAAACAGCTGAGTTATGCACCACACATGCAGGACTATTCCAAGAATGCCCTCTTTGTTTTGTATACGATATTCGTACAACGTATGTGGCCGGGTCCTAAGGGAACATCTTTGCCTTTCTTTAAGTTCAAGTTCATCCTGTCAGGACCTAAGTTCAGGGCCGTGAGGTCCCGAGCCAGCCCCGGTCCTTTGTAGGCAGCGTGACCGCAGCCCTAAGCAGTGCCGCCCGGTGCTCTGGCCTGTGTGCCCCCGCCGCCCTGTTCCGTACCGCCCGGTGCAGCCCCGCGCACTTTCCCATAGCCTCCGTAGCAGGTTTATAGAATTGGGGGTTTGGTGATCTTCGGTTGTTTTCTGATTAGCCCAGTTCAAAAAACGGGGGTAATTCAACCAGACCAGCTATGTTGTCTATATGCAATCAGAAAAGAGCACATAAAAGCTCCCAAAGACCCAGAAGACCCCTAAACCCCCAGTTTTTGGCGTGCTATGGAGGCTACCTTTCCCACACCCCGCCCGTCAGATCACGTTTGACACCCGAGGAGCAGGGAAGAGTCCGTTGCTAGGAGACCCCCTGCTGCCATGGCAACGCACGACACCTCATGCACAGCGTGGCCTTTACCGATTGTGTCCTCGATCTGCTTCACGATTTCTTTTCTACATTTGGATTCCCCGAGTGTCGGAGAAAACTTTAACTTTGACATGGTTGGCTCGGTGTGGGAAGGCAGGAGGATGAATTAAGATCTTGAAATTTACTGTAACGTTGCACCTGAAAGTACGGGTCATGCATTTAAGATCTAGGGACTATATATAAAGATATGAAAATGCATGAATAGAAATAGAAGATCCGTAATACCAAATACATGAAACGAAAAAAAATCCTGTCAACTGAAATGAACTATTCTGTAAGCATCATAAATCCCAAAGGCTAGTGACTTCTTTCAAATATTACAACAAAGGTTACAATACAGCTGAACACGGCGATGACTGGTCTTAGAACATGGTTTCCGACTGCCGTACCGGCCATGACCCTCCCCCTCCACTCCCCAGACTCCGGACACCAACAGAACCTCCAATTTTACGCTACGAGAACAAGATTGACCTTGGCGTGACCTTGACTGCCACGTCAGCCGATGTTTGCCCCCCTGCCCCCAGGGGAGTGCCGAGCCTTTGTCCCGTCCCCCCAGGGGGCTGCTGTTGTGTACTTTACTCCCGAGACCGCCCCCCCCCCCCCTCGGGAACCTGCTCGCTATGGAGGTTCCTGCTCTCATGGAAACTTCGGCCGTTCCCACGGACAACATCTATAGTCTCAACCAGATTCTGTTTTTGAACCCGTGTTGCTGGTCATGATTACTGGCTGGGAGAAGTTCAGAAACAAATATAACTGTAGTTTTGTTTTATTGAGAGTCTTTGTACGTATTTGACACATATAGTTTTGCCGTATTCTCACATGAAATGGACATAAAATTCTTGTACTAGTAGAACCTTGATTGGCAACTTTTGTGGCCTAAAGACACTAGCTCTAATTGTGGCCAGGGCCAAGGAGGCTACCTCTATGCCAGGACCGAATCAACAAGTGGGTGCATTTCCTATTTCTTATCCCGACCACGCCTTCATCACGTGGACATCACGTGGACAGTTAGTGATGCTCGCCTATGACCTCCCTGTTCAACCAATCGACTCTGGTTAAAGAGAGGTCAGAGGTCGAGTGGTCACGCATTGTTAAACAGACCAGTGTCCCCTGGTCAGTGTAGAGGCCCCTTGAAAATGTTTCAAGGTCAAAAAGGTCAAATTTAAATGTCAACAGTTATGTCTCATGACCTTCTGTCAAAACTATTGACGCATGACGCAGTGTCCATCAGATTGGCACCTTCCAGAACGGCATCTGGTAAACATTAGAACATAGTCTACGATACAATCGGGATGCAGTATCTAAACGCAATAAACAATGTAGTTAACTGTTCAGTACCTGAGTGTCTAAACTTTTGATTATGTAGAACATTTCCCATATAGAACATGAAAAATCCGTGGCGGATCAAACGTCAGCATGATTGCCACTAGTGTCCCCCAGCAGACCCCATCTCTGACCATCATCCTTCATCTCTCCAAAGTCCCCATGCAGACCCCCTGTGTGTATTACCCATCACATCCTGAGTTCTGCCAACCTGTCAGTGCCCTGACCTTTCCCAAGACACCTTACGATAGTCAGGACCCCAGCTGACCCCAGGTCAGAGGTCGATGTCATCCGCTGACGTTGGAGGGGACGTCTACACTTGTTTCACACGGGCTTCGGCGGGTCCTGTCAGTAGTGTGATCTTGGGAAAGAGGAAGGGAATAGAAAGAAAGAATGTCTTTCAAGGTTGAGAAAATACCTCGTTTACTTAGGTCAACTGTATCCATAACCGTGCTTATCTAGTTCTGATTGGGTTAGGGTTAAGATCAGGCACGATCCTGGATAGTCTCCCTGTATCCAAGAACGTAGATTTGCCCCAGGATTGGTTCTGGATGCGCGTGGACTATCCAGGACCGTGCCTGAGCTTGGTTCCGGATAGAGCACACCATTGCCTCATATATTGCCGTCTGACTCAACAGAAGAGTCGCGGTTTAGTTTCCAACGTCCCGAGATTAGATCAGAGGTATGATTAACAGATGGCTGAAGTTGAGGTTCAGACACGGTTTCGCCTTGACGACATGGTGGCATTCAGCAACACAAAGGCGTCCCCGTCTGCCGCACACTAAACAGCGCCCTGGCATTCAGGCTCGCCTTTGTCAGGCAAATCGCGCAGGTTCGCGCCGGGGACGGCTTGGACACACACCAAGTGGTGCTTGACATTTGTGTTTGCTCTGGGGCGAAACCGTGGATGTCACGCCTGCTTTTTTCTTAAGTGTGATGTATATCTTGTCTTATATATGATTCTGTCAACCACTTCAGCAAACTTTGCCCATATTTTCATCTATGTATAGGCCTGTGAGCACATGTACATAGTTTAGAAGCGACACAGTTTAACCAGTAACCCAGATCCTTACCAAAAGTCGAGCCTGCAGAATAATGGATGGCTCTGATGGCTGCTCACAATGGAACCTTTTCACGTGAAAGGAAATCTGTTTCCCTGCCCCTCCCGACCCGCTCTTTCTCCGCGTTCCGCAGCCGACATCAATCACTGCCGGACACCAGGCGACGGTTTCGGCCTTTCAGGGGTTAAAAGTCGGGACCACGGCGAGCAGGGCATAAAATAATCTCCCAGCAGATTCTGTCTGGAGATCAGGCATAGAAGATGTTTTATCCAGAACCGTGATGTAGCCAGAACCTCGCTCAGGCACGGTTGTGGATAGTCTATGCGTATCCAGAATCGTGCCTAGGATAAATCTACGTCCTTAGATACACGAAGACTATCTAGAACCGTCCCAGATCTTAACTCCAATCAATTCAGGCAAAAGACTAGATAGGCTAGGCACGGTTCTAGATATACCTGTTCCCCGTATGCGTAGTTGAATATACATATGTACAATATACGATAACTGTGACTAAGTTTGAAAGTAACCATGAATGTTCACAGATACATTGTATTGAAGTGAAGAAGTATATACAAAAGTGAGGTTTCCACCTTTCGAGGGTCCGATGTCAACTGCACACAGAATGTCCTAAAGACCGTCCATGAATATTATATTGTTCACTGATATTTATTTTCAAGTCAGTCAAATGTGTACAAACATACAAAGAACGTTTCGTGTATACATTCAACATGTAGTTTAACTGTTTAGGTAGGTTTAGTTACTCTTGGTTGCTTCTAGAAGACTCGTCTAGACTGGGTCATCATCATCATATACCGTGTATTACCAGTAATTTATCGTCACATTACCTTAAACCCACAGCGCAGAAAGCACATCATATATTTGACTCAGAAAAGTCCATACCATGTTGAAAGGGAGGTACGGACGTGAGCGGGAAAACTGTATTAAGAACCAAAAGTGGCTTGGTTAACATTGACAAGTGGCTCTCCGTTTAAACATTTCAGCGTGAATGGGAGGTTTTTGTCCGGCGAGTGAATGATCTCCTGTGATCTTATCTCCGTACCAACAATCAGTTAATCTCAGACCGAGTTCAGCGCAAAAAGACGGTCCGGCCGAAGTTTCTGTGGTCGATTTTCCGCTGCGGAATCTCCGGTGGGAGCGACTTTGTCCGTGTGACCCCGCAGCAGGACGGGTTTTGTGTCGGGATGGGACCCGGAGAAGAAAGGGGGATGTTCCCTGCCCGGATTCCCACGGTGCAGCCATTCACGCACCGTCCCGCCTCTCTACACGCCTGTCTTCTCTACACAGAAACAAAAAAAACTCGCCTCCTCTTCAGATCGGCTTTCTTTTGAGGCAGATGAAGCGTATCTGGCTGTAGGAAGATCTGTCTTATCCAGAATAAAAATCATTGTGTCCAGAACCGCGATTAATCCAGAACCTTACTCAGGCAAGGTTCTGGATAGTCCATGCGCATTCAGAACCGTGCGAGGGGCAAATCTACGTTCTTGGATACGTGGAGACTATACAGAACCGAGCCTGATCCTAACCATCACCATTGAGATTTAACAGACCTCCTAATGCCCTAACTCATTCAGGCATAGACCTAGATGGGCACAGTTCAGGATACAATAAAGAACCTCCGCCTTGGGACGATCCGTTACGACGTCTGACGTTTTGATCACTTCATTCATCTTCAGCCCTTCTCTCCAGGGTGCTGTGAGGTTCATCATGCTTTGTTTTACCTGTCAGGACCGCTTCAGGATCGCCTCCGTGTCCCTTTGACGAGTCCTGCTCTCAGAACCGCCTCCCAGGAGGCAGGAGTTTTCCCATATGAAAATCTCATCCAGTCATTAATCTGAGATATCAACCTGTCTGTGGGGTCGTGTGGCGGAGCGGCAGAGTGCGCGACTCGGAACTAAGAGTCCCGGGTTCGAGTCCTGACATGCCACCGATCTTGTGCCCTTGGGAAAGGCACTTTACGCGGCTTTCCTCACTTAGCTCAGGTGTAAATGACTATTGTCCTGTAATGTATTTGTCCTCTGCGTTGGTGGCGGCATTAATATAAGTTGAAAAAACTTGAGTGTGTCGTCACCACGTCTGGTGATTACATGTTGGACTAAAAAAAACTGTCTGCTGGTCTGAGACTCTGGGTCTGAAGGAACCTCCTCGCTTGATATAAACTGGTCTCCAAGCCGAGGTTTGGCTTTGGCGTATTTTTGGCGTGTTTTAGGGTTTTCATTGGGCTTTCTTTTTTGCACTGGTATCTTTTGTTTTACGCCAACCCAAAGTTAAAGAAATCCCGAAAAAAAAACTAAAAATATGCCAAAAATAAGCCAAAACCCAAACCTCTGTTTGGAGAGTCGATTTAAACTGGTCCCTTTAGGCGACCCTTATAATGTAACAACCTTACGAACTCATCAGTCACAAACCACAATTACATATAAGCACTACTGTGCCCTCTGGAAGTACAAACACTAGTACAGGTAGTAAGTTATACAGTTTAATACTCACTTGGGTGCATCGTTTGGAGCATAATCCACTCAACGTTTGGCAATCCCTATAATTTCACAGTACTTCTTAGCCGGAATCCCCCCATAACATGGTTACTTTCTTCACTTTTATCTAAAGCTTGCTATCATCTCACTCGTTACTGAGTTATATGGACTGCACACTTTATTTCTCGGTGGTATACCAGTCTGTTTATGGTATAAACTGAGCGAGTAAGCAGGTATCTTTTGCTACAATATGTTATGTTGGTGGGTACAGGGAGCTCTAAGTTTTACTGAGCACATTTTGTTTTATGTGCACACATACTATAGCTAGTAAAATAAATTCGATTGTTTCTTTATTCCTCGCTGGTTCTTAAAACACGAGACCCCCAGATACTGCTACCAGCAAATCTTATACACCAGGCAATAGGTCAAAGGTCATATCGTTTAGCATGTATCACGGCTTGCCGATCGTGCAGTTCACGTAAGTTTTCCCAGGTGGCGCTCATCAATGGCTTACCAATCCCCCCTCCCCCTAAGGACAACCTGTCAGTCAACAATGAGAAAACAAGACTTTTGAAAAAAGTTTATCTCGGCCGCTGGCCATGTAGTTTTGTGTTCTTGGAGGATGTCCACATAGATTTGTGTAACTGCTAGAGAGGAAAGAATGTATTACCTAGTATGTTCATACCTGTAACACCAAACAGGGTAATAAGTTGGCTTCCATTATCATTTGCTTCAATGGAATTAGTGAAAAATGATCATTGCTAAATACAATATAACGTTAAGTATATGTAACCACT
>NW_017804664.1:782619-809178 GCF_001625305.1 Branchiostoma belcheri | reverse complement strand
TAACCACTACAATAATTTTCATTTTATTTATTTTTTAATTTTATTTATTTTTTATTTATTTTCATTTTATTTTTTATTCTGTTTTATTTTATTTCATTTAATTTTATTCTATTTTATCCGTTCTATGCATTATCAAACTTCTCCTCTACTGCTAGAGCTACTAAAACTTCAGACCGAATATATTAAACATTTTAATTCGCCCCCTCTAGCGGTTTGGGCCAAATTGCAGCTTTCCAAAAAAATCCAAGATGGCGGCGGCAGATCGGGGCGCGGCTCGGCGATTGCCGATTTCATTGTATTTTCCTTGGTCTTTTACGCGATTCAAGCAAAGAAAACAAGTTGACCACAAGAACAAAAGAGTAATACAGCACTGGGAATCTAATGGTCCGTTTTGTTGGGCGGTAATTTCTCATTTCAAGTGAATATTTACTTGCGTCACAGTGATTTATTCACCAATCAAAAGCGACATCTTGCGACTTAAGCAAATATGGAAGGTTAATGTACATAATTTATGTCATTGATTTATTGGTCCAATTACAGCAGCTATTAGCGAAATTCTAGAACATTAAATGCATACTATGATATAAAACAATGGTTTTGTGGTAAACAGCATTTCCTCTTTTTTAGCAACTTCGTTGTATCAGAATAACGACACTATCATCCGGTAGGTCGACACCACAAAGTAAAGTATACATGCAGAGTAATTGGTTTCATTGGGTTTTTTTTTCACGATCGAAATCAAGATTTATCCAACCATTCAACGTACATATCTTGGAGCACAATATCTCGGCCGCTTCAGGCGGCCGAGATAAAAAGAAAGAAGACCAAAACTGGTTGTGGATGAAGGATGGACTTAAAGGTTGCCTTCCAAACTCCTACTTGCTTCCTACCGGTAAGTTTGAGCTCACCCACACCGTGTCTGATCCATTCTGACGTGAACTGGTGATACTTTTGTTTAGTTTGTTTTGTGGAGGGGGGGGGGTCCTCAGCAGTGGCTGCTCATTCTACTGCCACCTGTTCCGTCTGCAGGTCCTGATAGTCTCCAACAGGTTCCTCAGGATGCAGAAAGGCTGTAAATGTTGGCCAAATGGGATGGGCCTGTCTGAAAGTAAATCTTCAGGAAACTATGTTTTAAAAATAAAACTTGTGTTTGTATTGGTTCCATCATTGACATGCAGATAAGGCTATTCAATTAGCAGCCGAAGCACAGTATTATTTTTTATTTTTATTTTATGAAGATTTACCATATTTGTGGAAGGATTCACATATCACCTCTTCAAGATATCAAACCTGAGACCGGACTGTAAGGTTTGAACCACTCACTCTGGGAAGGACCCCTATCAAGGACTAGCCTTTGAAAGTTTGAGTTTCGTTCGAAAATTGATAGTTTTTTTTACATCACCCACCATACCAGGGTGATCCCCTACTCATTTCGATAAGTCTGGTGGGGTCTTTAACGAGCTGGAAAGGCTGGACCTACATCTAACGTCGTCCTATAGCCCGCTAGAATCATATTTTAGTATTAGTTTGTGTATGTACCTTTGTTGTTTCTTTGCCATACATTGTACCAGCTACAATTGTTGAGCAATAAAGTTGATTTGATATCCACGGTGGATTGTTCATACTACATGGGCAGTTTCTACCAGTATTTCAGCACCCTAAGAAGCCCGTTGGAGGCTACGTTAGGGTTTCCCGAGCCACTTGTTTCCGGTCGTCTGCGATGACAGATGGTGAAATAATGACTTCCGTAGGGCGGAGGGACACGGTTGGCAGGCGTGAACAGGCAGACAATGGCGCGAAGTTTTACTGAGAGCGCGGAGGGATACGGTCAGCAGGCGTGAATGGTCGGACAATGGCGGAAGGTTTTCCTGGGAGCGCGGAGGTTGTTCAGGGTAATCCATCACTGTTCTGTTCTCACATGGAGATAAGAAAGACCTAGCTTTATATTATAGACGAATCGTTTTTCCTGTCGAAAGCTTACTAGCTGGACGGTCAAACATTTAAAATAATTATAAAGTCATTTAGAAGATCACCAAAAAACTGCATTTCTACTAAGATCACAAAACCCACTATTCATTATCCACTGCCTTCAAAGAAGAAGTCGAACCCCTTAATAGCAAGCTTAGCAGTAGAAGAAGAAGTTTATTCCAGACAGTTGTTACCTGTCTCCTGTTACTGTATTGCAATGAGTATTATACTTGATTGTAATAATACTAGTATAAAACGATGAGGTTTTGTCATTTTCCCTAAATGTTGTCAAGTGTGGAGAGGTGTTCTTGTCTCATCAGGATTTTATTTTGGTAAACTTTATAGCAAGACAGTACTCAAAGTTTGCCGCACCAGATATTGAAGAAAACTAATTTGCAGTGTCACTGCTGTCTGACCTGCAGTTCTGTGAATTACGATAGGTGGCGTTACTGAACAGTTCTCCATCAGTCCAACAGCAGAAGCACCGCCATGGCTACAGAGTGCCGGTTTGTTTCGGTTTCATGTCACGACAAGACTATGCAGGCTAATAGACAAATAAATTCTAGAAGTAGTAGTAGAACAAAAGACAACGGTGCGAATCTAACATGTTCTCATCAGCTTGTCAAATGAGTATTTGTTGAAACTCCGTTATGTGTGATGCAAACATTGAACGCTGTCCTATCTCAGCTTAGGACAGACTGTAGTCATTTGGACTCCTGACGTGCAAGTTTCTTATTCATCTTCCTGGCCTGGTTCATGTACATTCTCGCTATTCGATCATGACCCAAGGCAGCCCAGGCTGCAGACAGGTTACTGAGTGAGGCAGCGATACTAGGATTTTCTGCACACGCACCGTACACATTTCTCTGCATCTGTAGGGCTCGCTCAAAGCAGTCAATGGCTTTTCTCTTCTCACCAAGGCGAAGCCAGACTGTTCCAATGCCGTTAAGTGTGGGGGAATTGTCAGGATGTGCCGTACCGTGCAAAGACTGGAACATCTGCAATGAGAGGTCATGGTAGTCCAGTGCCTTTCTGTAATCCCTCAGAGCTGCACAGGCTAGTCCTGCATTACTGAGAACCGTTGCAACTGTAGGATCTTGTTTACTTGCACCGTCCATACGTTTGTACATCTGCAGCGCATCTTCATAGTGTTCCACCGCTTTCCCGTAGCCGCCAAGTTTAAACCAGAATGTACCCAGGTTGACGAGGATGACGGCAACTTCGGGATGTGCTGTGCTTGGTCCGTGAATTGTCTTAAGTATCCTCAGGGCCTCTTCGCAGTTGCTCACTGCTTTCCTGCGTTCCCCCAAGATCCACAAATTAAGTGAAAGGCTGTGAAGTGCTTCTGCAGTCCTAGGATGCACGTCACCATACAGTTTCCTAGTCATATCTAGTCCCTGCCGGAAGTAGACATTGGCTTGTTTAGGATCCAGCTTGCTCCATGATGAACCAAGGTTCATGAGTGAACGTGCAATTTTAGGATGTGCTGCAGTCTCACCATAAATTGCCTTAAACATTTGCAAGGCGTCTTCTGCGTAACTGCGTGCCTTCCGGGGATTCCCCATTTCCTCCCAGCTTACCGCTAGGTTGTTTAATGACCAAGCGATATGAGGATGTACAGCATTTTGTCCATGCAGCTTTCTGCTCATCTGCAGTGCTTCTTCAATAACACTGATGGCTTTCTTGTGATCCCCTGTATTTCCCCAGGATTCTCCAACATTGCTTAGCGCACTGGCAACTTCAGGATGCTCTTTACCATAGACTCTCAAATACATGTCATATGCCTGTTGATGATAGTCGAGTGCTTTTCTGTGGTCTCCAAGCTTCGTCCACGTTGTACCCAGAAATCCTATAGCGAAGGCAACATCACGCTGGGCTGTTCTCCGGCCATAAACTTTCCTATACATGTCCAGTCCGTCCTCTAAGTAGCTGATTGCCTTTCTATAGTCCGAGATTTCATACCAAACCTTTCCTAGATTTATTAGACACTCAGCAATAAGAGGATCTTCACCATCAAAAGAACCGCATACTTTGAACATCTGTATTGCTCGTTCAAGGTAACTGAGTGCTTTTCTATGATCTCCATGATATAACAAATCTGTTCCCAAGTTAAACAGTGATGTCGCTGTTTCCCAATCTTCCTTACCTTTGCATAGATTCAAAGCCTTTTCATGGCATCTGATAGTTTGCATGTGATAACCGAAGTAACGATAAATTAAACCTTTCATTACTGGACAGCTTTCCAGAAGAGAATCCTGTAGAGGCAGGGAGCTTTTGCGCAACGGGAATTGTACATCTGACAAGAAGGCCTTCAGAGGACGTGCTGTGAAGAAATACCTGAACATCTGATTCATATCGGAAACATGAAACACCTTTTGCAAGAGATGGCTTGTTTCACCTCTGTTGTCCCGTGATGTAGGCATTGACGGGAGGGCGGACATGTTTTCCTTCTGGCCGCCGTTTGCGATGTAGGTCCTCAGTCTGAGTTCTGCTGAGATGCTGACCAGAACCTTCAGGTGGTGCGCGTTTTCGGCACTGACAACCCCTTCAGTTTCCATGTCTTCAATTGTTTGCCAAACTGTAGTGGGTATGATATTGGAACCGAGAGCCAAACAATCTACTGCGATTGCAGGGAATCTGTAGATTTCTTTCTTTACATCCAACAGCTCGTCTTTGAATACGTCGTCTTCCTGAAGACTTGCCCAATTCTCATGGATCGTCTCGCTGGCCATCTGCTGAGCTACTTCCCCTCCACGAGCCTTCAGCGTCTCAGCCACGATAGCGGCATAGTCATTAACCAAGGTCTGCTCTCCGACAATCAGGCAAGTATTTCTCAGCACGCTACAGAGGTGATACCCTGCCTTCAGGTACACTGAAAAGTCTGTTTGTAAGACTCTGGCCATATTTATCGGTGTGCGGATTAGTTCACTTGGTGGTTCAGTCGAAGTTCCCTGCCTGCCCAGCGGAGTCTTGCTTGCCTTTGGCATGGAGCCATCAAATGCAAACCCACGAGGTGTAACAGAGTCATAGTACCAGTTGTCAAGTGGGTTATCTGAGTAGAAGTCATTCAGACTTTTGATCCCCAAGGCCGGGAGGATGGTTTCTCCCAGGTTGACCACTTTGAGGTGCAGGTAGTGAGTCAGTCGACGGAAATACGCGGCATTTGCTTCATTTTCCTCCTCTACCAAGATGGCAAACTCTAGGTCTGAGTATGGAGTTACCAGTCCTGTGGCCTGTGAACCCAAACCTATCAGGGCATACTTACATGGAGGGGGACCCATCACTGAGATACACTCATTTATTAACTGTGTTATAAAGTTCTTTCTGTCATCAGCAATACTCTCAAACACCTGCCTTACTTTGTCAGCTCTCTCAGCTTCCTTCTCATGAACTTGCTCTCTTCTGAGGTGTTTAGTTGCTTCCTCACGAGATCGTCCTAAACCTGGATTGACTCCCGACCTCTCCTCTACCTCCTCCTCCTCTTCCTCAGCATCAGCATCCATGAAGGGGAACTCCTCCTCGTCAAGTGATTCCATCTCCAGTTTGATTCGGTCCCGAATTTCTTTCAGTTGTTTCTTGTGTTTCTTTGTTTCATCTGGATTCCCTTTCTTATCTATCTTCAAGGTATGATGGACAAAAAGCGCTTCTGTTTCCTCAACTGCATTTTGAACGATCTCATTGTTGAATTTTGACCTGGCCAGTGCTGCATGGTAGAGTGCTGCCGCCTTGACAAAGTCTCCCCCGTCTCCTGTTTGACAGCCTCGCCTGCAGTAGACATCGCCCAACTTGTGCAGGGGTAAAACCTCTTTTTCATACTGTTGCGTTGTGGGATCTGTGAAATAACAACTTATGTCTTCAGTCATTTTACTAGTAAGTCATTAAGATTCGAAAGTTTGAGTCAAGTTAATTTTTAGGTACAAAATATTATGAAAGGTGTTTCTAGCACAGACATGCTTAGCTATGAATATGGATTAAAAGTCATTTGGGTAGCAATGCAGGGCAGTGTGTGTTTTCCTACCTCTGACATGTACAAGCCTGAGCGCTGCTGCAAAGTGCTTCTCTGCTGAGTCCAGGTCTCCCCTCTGTACAGCCTCCTCTCCTTTCTGCAGGTGTTCCTCGTACTGCCTGGATAATGTTTCATAAGGATCAATATTGTTTAATCTTTGAAAGTTTGAAAGATTATTATTGGGTGTGAAGGACTTTTAAGATCAACTGCGCTCAAGTAGAATCTCATTTATCCATTTTAACAGAGATTGTTGATTTCTGTCGTCGTTCAGCCTAGCTGTGGCAGACTGTGCTTATACAAATAATTTATATCAATTCTCCTTCTATGATTAATAATGATTATCTATACATTACGATTCAAACATTACGGCCCATTACGGCTCAACTACTATCTAGAAGTGAGAGACAGGCAATACGGATTGATAGTCTTTAAAAAAATCACGTACCTTGCATTATCTGCTGTAGGGAGGCTGCTACCCTGAGGAATATTTGGGGCTGTGTCCTTGGCCACTTTAGAACTAGACCCTTTGTTTGCCTTTATGCCCTTAGGCGTCATCTGAAAATACCAACACCAAGTCTTAAAGATTACTACCTACTATTTTTTGTAAGGCCACCCTGCTTTGATTTTATGGATGACATCTGCGCGCGCATTGACTTTCGGCTGCCCCCCCCCCCTCAAAAAAAAAAAGAATCACGGCTCTTGCCTGGGTGATGCCAGCCTCCTCAGTTTATGATGGCTACCGACAATAGGGAACCGGCGGTAACTTAGGAGGACAGCACCCAGGCTGCCGACGCTCCACGACTAAAAAATTCAGTACATACATACAGTGCCGATTCATAAATTCCGCAAAAAGCCCGCATGTGCCGGCTTGTCGTATACGTCACTATGTACTAAATTCACAATACCAGCTTTGTATTCCTATGGTTTAGCAGCATTTTTATTTTTGGCCGTAATTTTTTTGTAATCGCCCGCGCGCACTAGTTTGGGGGTCTACAGAGGATGTCATTCATAAAATCAAGGCAGTGTGGCCTAATCTACATTTGCGATAAAAGTAGATTAAAAAACACCTGTAGTCTTGACACATAAATGGACGAAACTGACAACAACACCCCTTCATTGATAAGCAGCACCTGCAGCCATGCGGTTAACCAAAGGTTGCACCGATGTCAGAACAAGCAAACACCGCATCGCCATGCATGGCTGGGCGGATATGTTTGTTTGTTTGTTTATTTAAATGCAACAGTGCATAACAAGTGGCAACCAGGCAGCAACAAGGCTGGTAGCGGCTACCACTGACACATAAATGCATAAATACAAAGTACAGTATAACTTAAATACAATATCACTTAGTACATACAAATTCAATTCAATATTTACAATAATAGCAATAAACATACAAAGTACATACAAATTCAATCAATACATAATTAAGCAATACAATATAATTACAATACAAATCGATAAAATGATCAAAGTTGAAATGATCAGGGGGGGCTGTCATTGGTTACTACAAACACGATCTCCGTTGGTACACAGATTGACAGAAGGGAAGCCGGAACAAGAATGGCAGGTTAACTACTTCCATACACATGATATAGAAATCTACGGTAAAACAAACTTAATGTCAGTGACACTTCTGGTTGTTAATACATAGCTGTAGAGTATGGTCTTAGTCGGGATGTTAGCACTGACGACAAAAATTTCAAATGCTAATGTATGAAATGCTATGTAGAAAGCAAAGCACCTACCCGTCTCCTTCTTTCCGCCATGTCCTTCCTGACTTTTGCTGCGCGCAGTAAGCGATGTGTGAGGACGGTTTTCCCATGTGGATCATCACATCGCTCCAGGGCTGTGCTGTACAGGGCTGTAGCCTTGGTCAAGTGTTGTGGATTCTTTAAGTCTTTTCCTCTCTTAAGGTTCACGTCTCCGAGACTTTTTATAGCCTCTACTTCTAACAGAACGTTCCTCTCTGCTATTCCTTCCACAAGAACCTTCGTGTAGCCATTTAAGATGGAGTCCATATGGCCACCATTCGCCCGTTTCCTGTCCAAGTCTTGAAAGACTTCTGAAGCTCTTGCAACAGAATTAATGCTTCCGTTCCTGGTTGATCCAGCTATGGGCGTTTTCTGCCTGAGTTTCTCGGCGAGTTTGACCCTATGTTGGAGAGACTCGCCTTCCCCCGGGTCCTCACACCGGAGCAGCGCGGCCCTGTACAGGTTCAGGCCCCGCTCCAAGTTCCGCGGAGCTTCGGTCTTGTGGAGTCTTCCTTTCTCCACGTTCAAGTCTCCCAGGCTCTTCAGTACCTCCACTTCCTGCAGCCTGTCCATATCAGACATGGCGGCCAGAAGGGCGCGGCCGTACCCCGTCTCGGCCAGGTCATACCTGTTAGCCGCCACAAACCTCCGGCATTGCACGTCTGCAGGGAGAAGGGTCCCCGCAACACGCAGTATGTTGGACATGGTGATCGGGCTGGTAATGGTACAGAGAACACAAAAAAAAGCAAGTCACTATCGAGGTCTAAAAATGACTTTCGTTCGTCACATGATGCGGAAGCGTTGGCGGGGGAATACCAGGTGTGGTGATGACGTCACACTTAAAATGTTACTTGCTCTATTGAACTTTGAACTCCTGGCGTCAACATGTAACGGAGCGATATCACTCAATGATAAATGTTTTATTTATTAGGAAAGCACTCTCACTTTGCTACATGTTAAGTTAATAGTTTTCAGTATTGGATGAATTCACTGTGATACAGAGTTAAAGATTCATATATGCCTGTGGTCAAAACAGATCACGTATAGCGTCATCTGTAATTCTATTACATAGCATAAGTTGTTTGTACGCTATAAAGAAGAGCGTCAAGAAACCATGAATACGAATGCATTTTTTAATATCAGCAAACAACACAGACAAGAGCAGGCGTTCTTTCTAATATGATTCCCATACGAACTGCTGTTATCATGGTGACGATACATGTAAGTGACGTATGATCTCCAAGCAGATACTAAGTTGACTTATATCCAATCGGATAAGCAGTGCCCATTAGATTCTGCGGCTATCCATTGGAAACTGCTCGGACGGTTGGATACTGTCTAGCCACCTTAGGATCTGCTTGGAGAAGAGCATTTATCAGACAGTGTAAATTGTTATCGACATACATTAAACACTTTTGTGGCCTCCAGTCTTCTTTGATCTGAATGTTCACCAGCTGAGTCCCTACCTCTGTTTTGGACTTTTATTGTTCCCGTAAGTGACCTCTAGCACCTGCTGTATTTGTGGCTTTTTTGAGGTAGGCTGTCTTTGACAAATTACTCTGTGGAGATGAGGAGAACCTAGCTTTAGACTATACACAGAATAGACTGTGGCAATTAAGCCCCTGGCCATGTAGGCTTAACGAATCGTCTTGACTGCCGAGAGCATACTAACTGGGCGGTCGTCATAGGTGAAGCATCAAATCATGCTTTTTTCTATTAGCTATGCTTGTGCAATGCGGCTTCGGTACGACTCGTGCATATAGGGGTGATGATGTAAATCAACGTGTGGCTAGACGATAAAACTAACAAGTAATGAAAGTACGCTGACTGTTGTCATTTAATCTAGATGTCATCACATTTGCCTGCATGTATGTAGGCGAGTTCGGCCGTTCAGCGTATCTGTGGATATGAAGGAGGAAAACCCGGGATATGGGTTTAAATAGGGGATGTGAACTGATTTGTAGCTTTGAGGCAGATTTAGTTTCAGTAGGTAAAGATTTAAAACAATTATCCTAATATACCTGAGAGCCGAGACTATTTTGGATTCACATCGCTGAAAGTATGTGGAGTTTACGCAAATACACAAGTCATGTCATCTGTGACGCTTTTCTGTATTTAGCAGCAGTGTGTGCACATTATGAGTGAATAAAAAGAAGCAGTATATAACATGTTAATGCTTTTATTGTTATCTGATCAGTGCTTTCCTGTATTCCTGAAGGCCCGTGCAGGCAGTCCTCAAGTTACTCCGGGGGCCGACACTGTCTTTTGATCTGCAGTCTCACCATAAATACTTTTTTTTTTCAGTCCAGTGCTGTCCATGGCTTTCTTGTAATCAGCAAGATATCGATCACGCCACGCAGAGCACAGGTTTCTGAGGTCAGTGACAGTTCTGTCATGTGCTTTGTTTTCACTTTAAATCGTCAGGCTTCCTGCATCTGCGCTGCCTGTGTGAAGTAGAACATGGTTTGTCTTTCATCGCCTAGGTTATCCCAGACGAATACCAAGGACTTAAGCGTTTTAACAATCTTGGGGTGTGGTGTGTTTTCGCCATAAACAGCTTTGTACATCTTCAGAGCCTGTTCATGGTATTCTTTAGCTTTCCAGTAATCGCCTAAGCTACACCAGGCAATCCCCAAGTTGTTGAGGAAGGTGGCAGTGTTTGCATGGGGTGTATTTTCACCATAGATGGCCTTCTGCATTTTCAGTCCCTGTCCATAGTACTGAACAGCTTTCCTGTAATCACCTCGACACTGCCAGGCATATCCCATGTTACTGAGTGTGCTAGCAATCTTAGGGTGTTTCGCATCCCGACCATAGACACTTCGATACATCTCCAATGATTGCTTGAGGTAGGTCAGTGCCTTCTGATAACTTCCAAGGTTAGTACAAGTCACCCCCATGTTGTTAAGAAGTTCTGTAATTTCAGGATGTTCTGGGCCGTGTATAGCTTTCTGCATCTGTAAAGTCTCTTCAAAGTACGTCATTGCCTTACCGCCATCTCCCAGTTTACCCCATGTTGTCCCCAGGTTATTGAGGGTAATAGCAATGGCTGGATGTGGTTTATCTGGACCATAGACCGTCCTTAAAATTTGCAGAGCCTCATCGTAACATCTGAGCGCTTCTTCGTTTTTCTCCAAGCTCCAATAAACGGACCTGAGGTTGTCAAGAGCACCGGCAGTGTCAGGATGGGATTCCGTATGGAGTCTTCTCCTCATATCCACCCCCTGTTGTGCATACATGATTGCCTGCTTTGGGTCCAGGTTATTCCACGATGTTGCAAGACTGCTGAGTGAATGTGCAATATCGGGATGTGCTGCCGTCTCGCCATGGAAAACCATGTACGTTTTCAGGGCTAACTCTCTGTATTTGATAGCCTTATGATGTTTTCCAAGCTTATGCCAGGCCTCTCCCAACACGGTTAAAGATACCGCTATGTCAGGATGGGCTGTATTCTGACCATACAAAGTGTTCCTCATTTTCAGGCTCTGATCATAGAAGCTGATGGCTTTCTCATAATCACCCTTATTGGCCCAAACTAAACCTATGTTGTGAAATGATGTGGCAATATCGCGATGTGCTGTTCTCATACCATATAATTTCTGATGCATCTTCAGTGTTTCTTTAAACTGGTGGAGTGCTTGCTCATAGTCACCAAGCTTATCATAAGACAACCCTAGAAGGGTTAGTGCGTCAGTAGTGCCAGAATGTACAATGTCTGATTGTCCTGTGTCCTGACCATTGACTTCCCTGAACAAGGCCAGTCCTTCCTTTAGGTAAATGATTGCCTTAATATGATCAGCCAAGTAATGATACACTGACCCCAACTTGACTAGAGACATGGCAATGTCAGGGTGGTTAGTAGTTGGTGCATGGAATTCCCGGTACTTTTGCAGTGCCCGTTTGAAGCAGCCAATTGCTTTTGCGATGTTTGTTTGATCTCCCAAGTTTAGCAACGCTGATCCCAACTTTAATTCAATATGGCCATCTGCCACAGAAAGCTTCCCATAACACCTGAGAGCTTCCATGTTATTGCCCAACAAGCGGTACATGTCCCCTTTTACTACTGGAGAGTTCTCAAATAATCGTATACTTCTCAGCCGGCGTTCTTGATTAAGGGGAAACGGTTTATTGGACAGAAGGCGGTGGAGAGGCATTGCTGTCAAGTAATATCTCAACAGCTGGTTTATATCAGAAATGTAGAACACCTTCTGTAACTCACTGGTATGCTGGTCGCTGTTGACTGGTGATGCTGGCATTTCCGACAAGGCTGACATGTTCTCCTTCTGGCCGCCGTTTGCGATATAGGTTCTGAGTCTGAGTTCTGCTGAGATGCTGACCAGAACCTTCAGGTGATGTGCGTTTTCCGCACTGACAACGTTTTTGTCCTTCATGTTTTCTATCGTGTTCCAAACTGTAGTTGGCAAAATATTCGAACGGAGTGCCAAACAGTCGACAGCAACAGACGGAAACCGGTAGATTTGTTTCTTCACATCAAAAAGGACGGCAGTCGGTCTCTGGTCGTCGGCGTTTGCCAGATTCTCATGTATCGTCGCCTTTGCCAGTTGCTGAGCCATTTCACCACCTCGAGCCTTCAGAGTCTTTGTAACAATGCCAGCATAGTCATCAACTAAACCCTGCTCCCCTGCTATCAAGCAAGCATTCCGCAAAACACTGGCGAGGTGATACCCTTCCTTCAGATACACTGAGGCATCCTTTTCCAAGATTCCAGCCATGTTCTTTGGTGTGCGGATGAGTTCACTGGGTGGTTCAGTCGAAGTTCCCTGCCTGCCCAGTGGAGTCTTGCTTGCTTTCGGCATAGAGCCGTCAAAGGCAAACCCCCGTGGTGTAACAGAGTCGTAGTACCAGTTGTCAAGTGGGTCATCTGAGGAGAAATCATTCAGACTTTTTATCTCCAGGGCTGGGAGAATGGTTTCTCCCAGGTTGACCACTTTGAGGTGCAGGTAGTGAGTCAGTCGACGGAAATACGCGACATTTGCTTCATTTTCCTCCTCTACCAAGATGGCAAACTCCAGGTCTGAGTATGGAGTTACCAGTACTGTGGCCTGTGAACCCAAACCCATAAGGGCATACTTACAGGGAGGGGGACCCATCACTGAGATACACTCATCTACTAGCTGCCCAATGAACTCTTTTCTTTCTTTAGCAATTTTCTCAAACAACTGTCTGACAGCTTTAGCCCTCTTGGCTTCTATCTCTCTTGCTAACTGACTTTCCTCGTCATGTATGTAGGGGTTCAGATCTTTGTCGATGGTTTCCATCTCCTGTTTGATTTGGCCCCGGATTTTACTGAGCTGGTCCTTGTGTTCACGAGAGTTACCCCCTTGCAGGCTTTCAGTAAAAGTCTCTTTAGCTAGGCAATACTTAAGAGCCTTTTTCTCTGCTTCCTTAACTGCTTTACCAAGCTTGCGTTTTGAGGCTCTCTTGTTCGACCTGGTCAGTGCTGCATGGTAGAGTGCTGCTGCCTTGACAAAGTCTCCCCCGTCTCCTGTTTGACAGCCTCGCCTGCAGTAGACACACCCCAACTTATGCAGGGGTGAGACTTCTCTTTCATACTGTAGAATTGTAGGATCTATAGGAAAACAATATTTTCTTCGGTTTTAGTGCAGATTTGTTATCATATGTCATTTTAAAGAATTTATAGAGCGACTATTCAGTAGTCAGCTACATGCTTTGACAAGTTTTATTGTTTCTATATAAATCATTTGTTTTAAAAATGTACAAAATGTGTATGTTTTAATTTACCTATAGAATATATAAGATATAGTGTGCAGATTGTGTACATTGACTTTTCCCTACCTCTGACATGTACCAGCCTGAGCGCTGCTGCAAAGTGCTTCTCTGCCGAGTCCAGGTCTCCCCTCTGTACAGCCTCCTCACCTTTCTGCAAGTATTCCTCGTACTGCCTGGAGAAGGTTTACACAGTAAGCTAACATTGATAAAGTGCTAATATTGAGGTCACGCCGTCTATTTGCAATGGTTACTAAAACAACAAAGCTAAAGTCCGTTAGAGTTTCAAAACATGGCACTAACAGCTTGACGTCACTTACCTTGAATCATCTGCTGTAGGGACGTTATGACCTTGAGGAATTGTCGAAGTAACCTTGGTAGGTTCAGGTGACTCCCACTTGTTTGTCGTTTTGCCTCTCTGGGTCATCTAAAAGAACCAATTAAGGGAACCTAGTCTATATGTATGCGATAACACATACTCTCAGATGACAACAACGGACCAAACATTCATTCAGCAAAGGATTGAAAGGCAGTCCTCACGCATGAATGAATCAAATGAACAGAGACACTCCATATATTGATATAAAGCATGGCGTGTAGCTTTACTATACAACTAGCACTACACTAATGCAACACTGTCTCGCCATGCACCACGCACTACTAAAATACAACACTGTCTTGTCACGCATAATGCACTGTTACAGTAATACAACACGCTGCCTCCCCATTGATGACTGAATAGTAATGAGCGAACATGACACCTTACAGGTCAGAAGGTCATCGGTTACCACACACACACGAGCCTTGTTGGTACACAGGTGACAATAACAAAGGGAAAGGGCGGACCACTTTATACACCTGTATACTGCATAGTAGGGGCGAATATTTAGTCGTAAGGCAAAGAATAACAGTGGTTCAGTTATATTGTCAGTTTTATGTTGTATAGAACAATGTTAAGTTTGCGTTTTAATTGCAGTAGGGGTTTATATTGACAACTAAACACAAAAAAGGAAAATGTTATTCTATGTAACACATACCCGTCTCCTTCTGTCCGCCATGTTTCTCCTGACTTTTGCTGCGTGCAGTAAGCGATGTGTGAGGACGGTTTTCCCATGTGGATCGTCACATCGCTCCAGGGCTGTGCTGTACAGGGCTGTGGCCTTGGTCAAGTGTCTGAGCTCCTTTAAGTCTCTTCCTCTCTTAAGGTTCACGTCTCCGAGACTTTTTATAGCCTCTACTTCTAACAGATTGTTCCCCTCCGCTATTCCTTCCACAAGAACCTTCGTGTAGCCACTTAAGATGGAGTCCATATGGCCACCATTCGCCCGTTTCCTGTCCAAGTCTTGAAAGACTTCTGAAGCTCTTGCAACAGAATTAATGCTTAGGTTCCTGGTTGATCCAGTTATGGGCGTTTTCTGCCTGAGTTTCTCGGCGAGTTTGACCCTATGTTGGAGAGACTCGCCTTCCCCCGGGTCCTCAAACCGGCGCAGCGCGGCCCTGTACAGGTTCAGGCCCCGCTCCAAGTTCCGCGGAGCTTCGGTCTTGTGGGGTCTTCCTTTCTCCACGTTCAAGTCTCCCAGGCTCTTCAGTACCTCCACTTCCTGCAGCCTGTCCATATCAGACATGGCGGCCAGAAGGGCGCGGCCGTACCCCGTCTCGGCCAGGTCATACCTGTTAGCCGCCACAAACCTCCGGCATTGCACGTCTGCAGGGAGAAGGGTCCCCGCAACACGCAGTATGTTGGACATGGTGATCGGGCTGGTAATGGTACAGAGAACACAAAAAAAAGCAGGGGGGCAGGTGCTTGGTGACTTCAGAGACCTATGCCATCCTCCATTGCCTTCAAACTTTGGATCTTGGTAGATTTTGGAAACTTTCAACCGTTCCCTCAGCATCCACTACTCATTATTTGGATGCATAACCTTCGTCGACGTAGGAGTCAGTTCGGCGCTCTGTTCTCGTGTTCCCTGCACTGTGTCTTATGAATAGTCTTGGCACGGCCGCTGCACTAACACAATAGTTCCCGTCTCGTCGTTCCTACATGCTCGGCTGATCATGTGTCCTACACTGTTTTCTCTCGCGGCTCCTGGCAGTATCATCTTCACACTGCCATTGTTTAAGTCCTGAAAGACAGGTGTAAGGTTATGTCCGGTGTAGAAAGGACGTCACGGTACTATATTTAGATATATTTAGATCATGACTGGTAGGTGAAGGTGGAGGGGAATAACCTTCTCTGGACATTTGTTCCTTTTTTTATTTCCTCTCATCACGGCGTGGTTCAGTGGATTAAACTTAAGCTGGCGATTTATAAGCTTTACTGAACACACACAGGCGGCTTTTCAAGGGGTGGACAGGTGTGTAGCACAGATGCCTTTTTGTTTCTTTAATTGTTTAACCAAATGAAACACAATGAAAGATGTGTGTGTTGTACCCAGAACCGTGTACAGGCATGATTCTGTATACTAGTACGTCCACGCGTACACGGCATCCAGAACCGAGTATGGTGCAAATCTCCTTTTTTTACACTCTAGTGAAAGTACAGAGCCCGCGTTTTTTTAGAAACAGTAACATTTGTACATACAGTATCTATCACTTGTTCACGTGAGTTTTTCATAAGGTAAAAGTAAAGGTCCATAACCATTTTTCAAGCTGGAGGGCCAGTAAGTGGGTTGTTAGTTTACTGTGTCTAGGGCACGGTGTTGGATGGTGGAGCCCATTCCTCTCCTTTCACTGCCTTTTACCTTCCCAACCGAAGTCAGGTGCCCATTTTACATCAGGGCGGATGTAGCTTCAGTTTAAGGATTGAAACTCCCTCTACTATATACAAGAAACTAAGATAAACTTAGTTATAAATAAGGTAGTCCCATAGCTTTTGAGGTTGTAGGGTCAGTGGGTTGTTAGTCCACCGTGTCTAGGGCACGAAGTCTATCCCTCTCCTCCCACTGCCTTTTACCTCCCCAACCGAACTCAGGTACCCATTTTACGCCTGGGTGGAGTGAGTAAAATGCCTTTTCCAGGAACACAACATTTCGTCGTACCTCATCACAGACATGTCGTCATCACCGGGCAGTCCCAAGCAGCTCCCCCGGGGCAGGTCGACTGACGGCCCGACTAAAACAGCCTGGACGACCCGGTGCGACCACCTGCAGCCTCGGAGAAGGTCGACTCGCGGGCTGACCTGGAGAAGACAGCAAAGGCCTAAACAGGAGTCGGTGGCTAAAGTATGGACGGAAGACTTTGGAAAAAGACCAGTAACAAATAAGTAAGTGGCATTGAATATTCTAATTTGTTGAGTGACTTGCTTTTGCGCACTGTTAAAACTGATGATATAGAAGCTGGTGTGTTACACCGAAGGGCAGTTATATAATATATATAACTGTACTGGCTATACAGTAACGGATACAGTGAGAGCAGTCTGATACACCGTCTCTTGTTCTTATTGCTGTTGTAATTTTGAATCCATAACTTCCTGTTAAACATAAAACAAGTTGCAAAAGGCCATAGTTAATGTCATATGAAATGTTTTGTTTGATATGAAAAGTAAGTGAGCATTGCACAGGCCATTTAGCTACCAGTCTGAACAATGTCGTCCAATTGGTAAATGATTGAATAGCAAAGATTCACAACTACTTATTGAACAAGAGCCGACGTTTTGATGACCGTCTTTCATCTTCATCAGGGCAAAATGACAGACGCCCATCGAATTTTTGACTCTTGTTAACTTGCCAAGTGGTTGTGAAATAAAGAACTTTGCTATTCAGTCATTTGGCCAGTTGGGAACTTCAAAGCCTTAAAAAAAAGCTTTCAGTCCTTTGTTGACAATATTCTAGTCAAATTAAAGCCCACAATGACAGTGTAAACAGTTGTATTGTTCACGTCATTAGGTCTTACATCAGAGACATGTCGTCATCACCGGGCAGCCCCAAGCAGCTCCCCCGGGGCAGGTCGACTCACGGCCCGACTAAAACTGCCTGGACGACCCGGTGCGACCACCTGCGGCCTCGGGGTGACTTAACCGGGCGGACCTGGAGCAGACAGCAAAAGCCTAAACAGGAGGCTGTGGCGAATGTATGGACGGAAGACTTTGGAAAAAGATCGGTAAAAAATGTAAGCTAAACCTTCTGATACTAAAGACACTGATTCTAGTTCATTTTAAGTACAATATCCTCATTTTCTTAATCATTACATGTGAAACATTCTGCGTTTGACAGGAATAGCCATCTGTATGTATTATGTAAATGAAGGTAAATGAAAGTTTGTTTCCCCCCAGATCAGGAAAACGCGTGCTGCAAAGTCTTTTGTGAGGCGAGATTTAGAGCCCCTGTCGGAAGAACAGGAACACAGTGGAACTGAGATGAAGGTACTACACATTATAAGTTATAAATACAGGATGTGAACTGATAGGTTTGATCCATTTTCAAAGGGTAATAATATATGCCCCACCTAGCTGCTGTGTGGCGGGTTCTTTAACATGCTTACGGTGTGGATTACCCGAAATGCGGAACTACAGATTGAAGGCCGGGATTCAAACCCAAGACCTTTAGAATTAGACCATTGGGGCACGGTCACATTTCCAAGTCGGGCCCGGCCGGGTTGTTTGCGTGAACGAAAAATAAACACCTTGTATTAAGAGTATACACAAATAGTGCTCATGGTTAATTTTCTAAAACTTTTTTTTGTGTTTTGCTGTCTTATAATTTTCGTTCCATACGACTGACCGGCCGGGCCCCGGCTTGGGAAATGTGACCGCGCCTTTATTAGTGGGAATTCTCTACCTTAACCAAACATGCTATCTGGCTTAGACGATGCTCTGACATCCCCATATAACAAACCTTTTGTATTGATCCTTTGTTTCCATCGCAGGTCCCACTGAAAAGACAGCCGAGTTCTGACTCCCTGTTCGGCGGGAAGCAGGTGAAGCCCGGCGCCGTGTGGAGGCCGTACGGCCCGCCGCTGTACGGGTACGGCTCCTCCCTGAACCCGCCGCCCAGGAAGAGGCCGGACACGCTGCTCATCCTCGCCGCCATCTTCTACTGCCTGGCCGTCCTGACAGCGGTGGTGTTCGCTGTACTCTTCAAGACCAACGTTATACCAGGTTAGTAGTTTTTGTTAGACTCCATCTTATCACTGTCACGTTTTGTAGTGAAATTTGTGCTACAGGTTCCATGAGAACTACAGAAGGCTTTTCTTCTTTCAGATAGGATGCAGAATATAGTAGAGTGGATTCATTCCTCAAGCTAACCAAGGAGGTTAAATACAAGGTTTTTTTTTATTTTAACTCCATGGGCTAACCGACCTCTCGCTGTCCTTTCTCAGTAAGACATCTGGATCCACAAAGTTCCCGTTTATAATTTTTATTCAGCCTGTCATCAGATACGATGTAAAGTTTGAAGAACGTTGTCTGAAAAAATATGATTTTAGTATTCGTTGCACTTTATTCCCCACAGTAATCCATATTTTTAATCTTTGGCAGTATACAAAACTCCGGAGCCGGTACCTGTGTGGATGCAGCAGTTTTCCCCGGAGATGCAGAGGTGGTACCAGTTGGCGCTCCAGGCCGCCGGAGGGGACACATCAGCGATACTGCCGCCTGGATACGTGCAGCAACCAACCGTGGAGACTCCTGTGCAGGAATGTGAGTCTTTTGGATTGCTAATTTACATAACCAATTGTATATGATATTACATCTGTCCAAAGTTTCCACCTATCACATTTTCATGGTAACACTGATTCTGATGACTGGTGGTCCTAAAAGAAAGATCGCCATGGTCTTTGCATTCTGAACATTTTTTTCTTCCCTCCAGCTTGTGGCAACATGTCACTTCCTGACTTGGGTCACGGCGACTTTATCTGCACCAGTATCGCCTACTACAACATCTACGTGCGCATGTGCATTAGCAAGTGTGACGTGGGCTACCAGACCGATGACGCGGGCCTGCTGTTCTGCAACCGCGGCCGATGGGCGCCGATCGCGCCCGAAGTCGTGTCGACACTCGTCGGCGTCGGTCGGGCTGCCGACACGATGCCGAACACCGACCCTCGGGTGTTCGAGCACCTCGGCATCTCCGACCAAATCTACGCGGACGCGGCGCGTGGCATTTTATTCAAGCTAGACGTCTCCAACCTTCCTGTCGTGGAGACATACTTAGACATCATCTCAGAGGACAACATCATCGATTTCGACATGATGCAGCAGTTGTTGGAATGGATCGGCCCGACTCTAGACGACATCGTGGAAAACCTGGACTTCCTGCATGTTCTGTCTCGCCTAGGTAGGGAGAGGCTTCGGCTTATTTTTGACGTGCTTACAGGCGTTTTTATCGGGCTTCGCTTTTCTGTACTGGTATCTTTTTTCGCGCTCAGCCAAACGATGACGTATTAGATAGTTCTCTGCCACCAAGACTGTCTTGCCAATCTTGTACCCATGGGAGACTATATAATTAGGCCCCGCACATAGCTGACAGTGTGAACAATATCATCTAAAGTGTACAATGTTATCCATACAAGTAAGTTTGCTTTGATTTTTTTTAATTCACGCGTGCATTTTTACTTTTATACTATACGTAATGATTGGAGACGTTGGATTAAATTGTAAATGTTTGTTTGCAGAGACGTTTGGGGCGACCAAGCATCCGGAGTGCAGACTTGTGGACTGTGGAGGAGAGTCTGAGGTAAGCTTTTCTATTCTCTTATATATACTTGATTAATTAACTAATTTATTAATCTTCCTGTCCGATTAAGGGAAGTATGACTAATACGTCTTCCATCTCTTTCAAAGAATGTAGCTCATGGCAAAATCAACAGAAGCTCAAAGACGTCGACGAACATGTCAGTAGCCCGAGTGGTCTGTGAGCGAGGCTACCTGCCCCGGCACCCTGTACTGACGTGTAACGCTACAGGACACTGGGACAAACCCGCACAGTGCGACCCTGGTAGGGTTTTCGTATATTTATTATTTATTGTTTATTAGGCCTGTAATTATTTATATTTTTCCCTTCTCTCAATTGACATAGATAATCACTCCCTATTCCTCCTTTCAATTCGGAACTTTGGTCTCAATGTTGTCTGTATGTATCACACAGTAACCTGCAGCCCACCTGAGGACCCCCCGCACGGATCGTACCTGTGTCAGGGTCACGTGTTCTTGGACCCCTGTGACGTCATCTGTGACGTAGGGTACCTACCGGAAACGGACCACGCCCTGGGCTGCAGCTGGACCGGAAACTGGACCGCCTTCCGCAGAGGGAACACGACAGAGATGGAAAATGCTGTGTCAGCAGGTCGGGAAATGTTACACATTTACTGTTCGTATCAGGGGTTGGATCCATGTCAGGATGGCTTAGAGCATAAACTAAAGGGTTTTGAATGTTGTACAAATAACCATACAAATGTGTGGACTTGCTATGTATGCCATGAAGTAATGTATATACTGTATATGTAAATTTAAAAGCTAAATTGTGTCTAATAAACGTTTTCTCTTCTTGGCAGACGTTATCATCCCACAGACTCTGGCCTGTGTCCTCGCTGACTGTGGAAACATTTCGGTGAGTTTTCTAGTATGCTTATTCCTATCATCAAATACACGAGCCTAATCACCAAGCAGGTACCGGAAGGAAAAAAATAGCAACACAAAAATGCTAAATTGTGAGGAAGACGAAATGGTCTTTTGGTGTGGTTATTAGATGGACCCGCTACATCTGCTTGGGGATCAGTATCAGTCATAAATGTATTTAGTTGTCACCAAAGTCTAAGGTTATTTCTTCCTGCACAGATCCCGGCAGACGGTGACGTCACCTGTACAGGTACGACGTACGGCGAGACTTGTCATCTCACCTGTCGGGACGGCTACGAACGGCTGGGACAAGACAACTTCACCTGTCAGGTGTACCGGCTAACAGCCCAAGCAACCTGGAGTGGGGAGCCGGAGTGCACACCAGGTACATTTGTTATATGGCATATCTTAGGTGAATGCCCCTTCCAAACAATGTCACCTTCTTAGCCACTTACTCCGAATAGACTTTCTTCTTAGTCTTAGTAAATGACGCCATTATTAGGCAACGATTTAGAGGTCATCTTTAAATGCACAGCACTGGGGACACTTTAAAAAAGATATTAACAAAGTATTCATGTATTTATAACAGTGAGTTGCGGACCCCCTCCCGAGTTCCCTAACACCGCCCTACAGTGCGCCAGTGGACACACCTACGGGAACACCTGCGGAGTCACCTGTGCGGACGGGTACGAAGGAACGAACCACCGGAGCGTAGCTTGCCATAGCAGCGGCAACTGGAGCCTACAGACGGGAGGTAGGAACTTTATTTTAAAGAGAAATTCCCTGCTCAAAGTAATAGTACAAGTCGTAGCAGTAAACCAAGACCCATTAAAATCATTACATACACAGATTTGTTGACTCGATTTGGCTCACTCACTCACTCACTCACTCACTCACTCACTCACTCACTCACTCACTCACTCACTCACTCAGTCCTCGATTTGGCTACTGTATTATTTTCCCTTCTGTCTCTTTGCTAACAATTTATATATTCCTTTGTGACTTGTAGCGCTCCAGCCAGTTGTTGGCGGACCAGATCTGTTCTGTCAGAAGAAGGACTGCGGCAACCTTACTGTACGTATCTTGTATGTAATACTATCTTCTTGTTTCGTAATTAATGCTGTGGCACAATCGATCTAATGCTATTAATAACTATACCGTTTGATAGAAGAAGGATTCTCAGAAATGACAACCTAATATGTGAAGCGTTTATATTACTTTTTCAGCATTAATTACAACACTTAGAACTATACTCATAGCCACTTAAATAATGGCATGCATATTTGTTCATTGCATTTGTCTTGAAGATATGCATAACGTCGCTCCAGACAATACAAGAAAAATTTTGTTGAACACTCAGAGTCCGACCCATGGCAGCCTGACGTGCAACGGTACCAGGTACCAGGACTCCTGCCGCCTGACCTGTGAGCCCGGCTTCAAAGTCGGCAATGAGCAGGACCTTCATCTCCACAGTCTACACAGCTTCAGGTGCATGGCAACTGGACAATGGAACGACAAACCCAGGTGAAGACGTTTTTTACGGTGATCAAACATCTTTGTTTAAATGCCTCGCTTTTGTTTTGACGTCGAATTTTTGGCACATTTGGAGAACAAACCTCGTGCATAAGATTTAAAAAAATACTGGGGATCTTACTTTCCTTCAACCGCTCTCTAGATGTGTCCCATCCGACTACTGCCGGCTCGGCCTGCACGACTGCCACTCTGATCACGGAATCTGCGACCTGACGGGCCACCAGACCTTCAGCTGCCGCTGCCGGCCCGGGACGGTCGGGGACGGAAGACGCTGTGAACGGACCTCCTGTCCGCCTTTCCCGGTCAGTAGTAAGGTTTTTGTTGCTAGCATCTGTCCAACCCCTTTTAAAATGACAAAAAATTGAACGGAAAGAGTTTCCAGGGCAAAATGACTAGTACTGCTGGATTGTGAAGTGTAGAAAAGTTTTCCATCGACACATGTTTGCAATTTCACAGGTCGCTGAACCGGAAAATGGTTACTTCGGGTGTTCTATCCCGGCATCCCCTGCAGCTGACTTCTGCCAATCCCCTGACAGCACGACGGCGGAGTACGAGGTCGTCTGTCTGCTCCACTGTAACCCTGGTTACGACAGGCTGATCTATGCCGAGTACTCCTGTGGACACGACGGGAACTGGACCATTCCTTTCGACCCAGCGATCCCGGGGTCTACGCCGTGTTTAGGTAAATCCAAAATTCTTATTACCTGTTCATACCTGTGTTTGTCTTTGGTCAGTATGTCTTATTTAAAAATTTGGACAGACAAGGAAGTAAAAGACGTACTGATTATTTAGCTAACACAAGTATAGAAACTTATGTCCAACACCCGGCAATTGACATCATTGTCCAGCACGATAGACACTGCTCTATCTGGCTTTTCCAACAGAATTTTTTCTTATAATTTCCAGCTCTGTTGCAGTGCTCACTTGAAAACTTTTACTTCACTTGAAAACTGTTTTCTATTTCAGCTTCAAAATGCCCGGACCTGTCCAGTCCCCTACACGGTACAATGACCTGCAGCATGGGATTTGAATTCCGGTATCCTGAGACCTGCAACTTCGCCTGCGACCGAGGCTACGAGCTCACGACTCCCACAAGCAGCCGCGAGAGACGCTGTCAGACTGATGCAACCTGGTCTGGAAACGACGCCGTGTGCATTGGTAGATACAGCATTGCTCACATTCAAATTGAATTCAACTTTAAGTACTTTAAAATGTGTAGCAATAACAATGTATGCCCCAAATGTGTCGTGTGGTGCACAATCTCTCATTGAGTGATCTGTGTTTTCATTTTTTATATATTTCATCAGTGGTTGTGAAGAATGTTGTGAAACAGTAACCTCTCTGAACTATTCAAACAACATATGTATTATATTTTTCTCACCTGTAGGCGTACAGTGCCCAACCCTGTCCAGCCCCGCCAATGGGAGAATGTCCTGTGATAACGGCTACTCCTTCCGATTTCCTGAGACCTGCAGTTTCTCCTGTGACCCAGGCTACGAGCTACACGAGAGTGGCGACAGCGTTCGGACCTGCCAAGCCGATCGCACCTGGACCAGGAGGGAGGTCTTATGTAAGTATGCACCCGTTCTGTAATTTAATACCTATGGTGACAGTCTGAGTATCTAAACGTTTTGTTTAGTGCAACACCCGTGGCTCAGGAAGTGGTCGGATTTTTGATGCAGTAGTGTAACTGGAAGGTTGTACATTTACAGAAACTTGTCCCATGTCCCTGCATCCTTTCGTCCATCTTGTGAAAGTCATTTTACACCATGTAGCTACATCTCCAGTATACACAAATATGTCAACATTATGACAATGCTAGATTTATACATTTTATCATCAATTTCCAACGCCCAAAGCTGACAAAGAATACAATGAACGTGAATGTATAAACTTAGTGACTTCCGTCATCAAAACAGAGCTGTATCGGATACGTCTCTTGCTGTAATTGCAATGGATGATATCATCATCAAAGGCACTTGGGACGTGCAATAATGCATGTGCGTTATTTTGACTAAAAGAGCATTGCCATATTGCTTGAATAAAGTTGGCAGTCATCCTAAACATCCTCTCCCCATAATAGGTTGCCCAAATGGGTACACTTACCACCAGCATAGCCGGTCCTGCTACAAGGCCTTCAACCAGGATACTGACCACAGCAGTGCTAGGACAATCTGTTCTTCTGACGGCGGAACCCTCGCCATGCCCCGCGATGCCGTCACCAACACCTTCCTCATCAACCTGAAGAATGCCGTCGATAACAGCGCTTACTTCCGGTTCGGAATGACTGACATCCAACAGGAAGGACGTTGGGTGTGGGAGGATGGTCGTGTTCTTGGAGGTTTCAGCTCGTGGGGTTCAGGAGAACCCAACAACGACGGGGGTATCGAAGACTGTGCGGAGTATTTTTCCGAAGATGACCCGCACGTTACCCTCAGGAACAAGTGGAACGATATTTCGTGCTCCAACAACCCCTCTAGGAAGTTTGGTTTCATTTGTCAAGTCGGTTAAACGGGTTGATCTTCAAATGACGGAGTCAAACATTTCCTTCTTTCATGGCCATGCTTAAAGTGGAACTATCGTGTGATTTTATAAGGATTGTAGCTACAATACTGCATCTACCGAATATTGGACCTGTAAATACACATGTAACATAGTGTAGCATCATGCCTTATGACCCCGTCAAATGGGCTTGATCAGTTGTGTCTTTGGCAACCCATGTTATTTATTTATATTTATTTATTTCTGTCTTCTTTATACAGGGTAGACGCACTCAGTACAATATACTGCTTTACAGGCGTGCCCTGTACAGATAGACATAAACACCAACAACAGTAAACAAAATAACAAAAGTAACATATATATATACACAACCGGCCACAACACTACACTACTGCCACAACACAATGCTGTGGCAGTAGTAAGTAGATCGGTGAGTCTGGGAGAAAAGGCCACATTTGTTGCCACCAGCGTGCCCGCACAGAGAGGATACTGACGACCCAACGTCATGTTGCCCGATAAGATGTGGCGTCGCGTGGTGTAGTGGTTAGAACATTCGACTATGAAGCGGGGAGACCCGGGTTCGATTCCGGGTCGTACCATGTCTGAACATGCGCCCCGACGTTGTGCCCTTAGGAAATGCACTTTACACGACTTTCCTCACTCCACCAAGGTGTGAATGGGTACCTAACTTCGGTTGGGGAAAGTCGTGTTGAGGTCACCTTGTTGCGCCGAATGGCAGCCGCACAGACCCTTGCGACAGTTCCACAAAATTTGTGGAACAAATATGTGTATCACGTGTATTATTTGATTGCTGTTATTTGTATTGATTATATGTGATACCCTGCATCAATTCAGCCGTATAAAGGCTGCGACTGCACGGGTACTGTTTGGACAATAAAACCATTTAAAAAAAGAAGGTCATTGTTACTAGAGATACTTTAGAATCTCCCCAGTCTCTTTGTTGATTGTTGTGTCGCTACAAGAATAGTTTATGATGATGAATAGTTTTATAATGACGTCATCTGTCATCACAAGTCGTCTTGTGTCAATCACTCTGACGTCACTCCCTCATCGACTCGTACTGAATTCCACCTTCTCCTTAGACATGACCTCTAAAATTAGGCAAGACTTTGAAAAAAAGTTAAAGTTAAAGGGCCTACCCGCGTCGAGTGCACGCATGGCGTGGCTCCCATCTCTGTTTTCAATAGCCCTGGGCCACACATCACTAGGGGGCTAGTCCAGTGTGATTTGTGGTGTGTGTTCAACTTCCATACCCTTTCCAAATATTGAGTGCTAAGCAGAGAAAGCAGTATGTGCCATTTTTAAAGTCTATAAGTATATAATATGCATCATCACCATTATTATATGCATCATCACCATTATATGCATCATCATCATCAAAATATGCATAATCATCATCACATGTATCATCATCCTTAGCACATCCTAACCCGCTTACACCTTATTCTATTCAGTCACAGATACCGCGTACAAAT
>NW_017804664.1:781479-782599 GCF_001625305.1 Branchiostoma belcheri | reverse complement strand
CTTTACACGACTTTCCTCACTCCGACCCAGGTGTGAATGGGTACCTAACTTCGGTTGGGGAAAGTCGTGTTGAGGTCACCTTGTTGCGCCGAATGGCAGCCGCACAGACCCTTGCGACAGTTCCACAACAAATATGTGTATTGTGTATTATTTGATTGTTGTTATTTGTATTGATTATATGTGATACCCTGCATCAATTCAGCCGTATAAAGGCTGCGACTGCACGGGTACTGTTTGGACAATAAAACAATTAAAAAAAAGAAGGTCATTGTTACTAGAGATACTTTAGAATCTCCCCAGTCTCTTTGTTGATTGATGTGTCGCTACAATAATAGTTTATGATGATGAATAGTTTTATAATGACGTCATCTGTCATCACAAGTCGTCTTGTGTCAATCACTCTGACGTCACTCCCTCATCGACTCGTACTGAATTCCACCTTCTCCTTAGACATGACCTCTAAATTAAGCAAGACTTTGAAAAAAAAGTTAAAGTTAAAGGGCCTACCCGCGTCAAGTGCACGCATGGCGCGGCGCCCAACTCGGTTTTCAATAGCCCTGGGCCACACATCACTAGGGGGCTGGTCCAACGTGTTTTTTGATGTGTGTTCAACTTCCATGCATACTCTTTCCAAATGTTGAGTGCTAAGCAAAGAAAGCAGTATGTGCCATTTTTAAAGTCTATAAGTATATAATATGCATCATCACCATTATTACCTTCGCCAAGAAGGTTATGTTTTCAGGGGCGTTCGTGTATGTGTGTGTGTGTCTGTCTGTCTGTCTGTCTGTCTGTCTGTCAACACGATAACTTGAGAAGGTCTTGATGGATTATCTTGATACTTGGTAGGTGGGTAGGTCTTGATGAGACCTCAAAATGATTAGATTTTGGGCCACCTGGCGGCTTGTCATGGTATTGCAGCAGAACTTCCGGTTTTGATATTTCATGATCCAGACATGCCAGGGTGACGAAATTTAGATGGTAGATAGCTCTTGTGCCTGGGATAAAGTGACATGAGTTTGAGCCCCCTAGTTGCTTGCTCTAGAACTGCAGGGGGGTTTAATGGACAAATGTTTAAAGGGGGATAACTCAAGAACCGATTGATGGATCATGGTGATTTTTG
>NW_017804664.1:779062-781459 GCF_001625305.1 Branchiostoma belcheri | reverse complement strand
ACTTTGAAAAAAAGTTAAAGTTAAAGGGCCTACCCGCGTCGAGTGCACGCATGGCGTGGCTCCCATCTCTGTTTTCAATAGCCCTGGGCCACACATCACTAGGGGGCTAGTCCAGTGTGATTTGTGGTGTGTGTTCAACTTCCATACCCTTTCCAAATATTGAGTGCTAAGCAGAGAAAGCAGTATGTGCCATTTTTAAAGTCTATAAGTATATAATATGCATCATCACCATTATTATATGCATCATCACCATTATATGCATCATCATCATCAAAATATGCATAATCATCATCACATGTATCATCATCCTTAGCACATCCTAACCCGCTTACACCTTATTCTATTCAGTCACAGATACCGCGTACAAATCCCTGGATGTTTCCATAATGAATTGATAGTATCTGGGCATGTAACCTACCCGTAATATAATGTATTGTATGTTATGCTGGATTATAGTCCCCTAAAAGTACAATAGTTGTTGCGTTGATGATAGAACGTTTTAACATTGTCATTAGACGTGAAAAACCTCGGTAACCATCTGTACCATCCTCTCCCCAAAATAGGTTGCCCAAATTGGTACACTTACCACCAGCATAGCCGGTCCTGCTATAAGGCCTTCAACCAGGAGAGTGACTACAACAATGCTAAGGCAACCTGTTCTTCTGACGGCGGAACCCTCGCCATGCCCCGCGATGCCGTCACCAACACCTTCCTCATCAACCTGAAGAATGCCGTCGATAACAGCGCTTTCTTCCGGTTCGGACTGACCGACATCCAACAGGAAGGACGTTGGGTGTGGGAGGATGGCGCTACTCTGGGCCAGTATAGCCCGTGGGGTCCAGGAGAACCCAACAACGACGACAATGAGGACTGTGCGGAGTATTGGCCCGGAAATATAGAAGACAATATCAGGAACACGTGGAACGATGGACCGTGTTCCTACTCCTCCTACAGGAAGTTTATATGTCAAGTCAACTGAACTAGTTGGTCTTCAAACGGTGTCGTCAAATGTTTATATTTTCCTCGCTCGTTGAAGAGATTCCTTTATCACGTATAGTTACAGTTACTAACTTAGTAGGGACAAGTTTCTCAGGAAGGGTAAGACCTCCATGCAAGTTTTCGATGACTATCAACTATCAGTCCATCTTGTTCACGGAGTGGCCTAGTCTCGCGTGCCAAGTTCAACCGGACCGAAGGTTGGGAGCGCCCCAAGACATACTTACACCTAATCCGGAAGGAGACAAGGGGGGGGGGGCAAGCAGACCGATGCAAGTCTCGCGCCTAATCTCGTGCTCTCGCGAGACTAGGCCACCCCGTGAGCAAGATGGACTGATAACGAAAATTTATAGGTTAGAACTCTTAGTACTCTCATGAAAGAATTCTCCAGTAACTTAATAATATATTTTCCTTTTTTCAAAGCCATGCTTCAAGTTCGTTAGAAGATTGCTTTTGTGAATATTGTACATAGCTTCTTGTCAACGCATGTTTGATAAGGAGTGCTTAAAGAGTTCGTGCAGTAAACTCCAACTCAGCTGAACACTAAACCTCTTTTGTAAGAGGTAGTTGTTTTGGTGGTTATAAGCAGTGTATGTTTTTGTTGTTGTCATGGTTTTTTCCTGTGTATTTTTCCTTAAAGAATAAATATTGAGAGTAATCACCACTCAGGTGCGTGCCTCAGCAATCCAGCCTCTGTGCCGGGATTGTTTACTCAGTAAAGGTTAACTTCAAACCCACGTCATTACTCGTCATGGAGGTTTATTCTCTATTCACCTGAAATACAGGGATCAAAGATAGCACGAAAGCCGCGGGCGGGGCTTAGGTTTACGGAAAGAGCGCTGGCGTCTTCGGCTGTGACACGGAAGTAACAAAAGTGTGAAGTGCCTTTCTTAAGGGCACGAGATCGGTGACATGTCAAGCCTCGAACCCGGGACCTCTTGGTTCCGAGTCGAGCACTCTGCCGCTACGCCACACGTCCCCACTTTAACTCTGTTTGAATACCATCGACACGGCCGGTGCACTGACACAATAGTTCGACTGTCTCGTCATTCCGATGGACTCGGAAGCTCATGCTTCCTTCATTGTTTTCTCTGTGGCTCCTGGCGCCACCAAGTACCTGGCACCTGGCGTAAACAATGACAATGATCGATTCTTCACAAGGAAGACGTGAAGCAGAATCAGTTACAGAATAGCCTGGAAGCCACTGTTGCAAGGGCTACAGCCAGACTCTCAGACTCCGAGAGCTTTAATTATGTGCTATTTTCTGATTGCATATAGACAACATAGCCGGCCTGGTTGTTGTCTATATGCCTGGTTAAATAAGAAAACAGCCGAAGACCACCAAACCCCCAGTTCTATAAGCCTGTTACGGAGGCTAATTAGAAAACAGCCGAAGACCAC
>NW_017804664.1:776279-779042 GCF_001625305.1 Branchiostoma belcheri | reverse complement strand
CAAGTCTCGCGCCTAATCTCGTGCTCTCGCGAGACTAGGCCACTCCGTGAACAAGATGGACTGATAGTCATCGAAAATTTATAGGTTAGAACTCTTATCCTTCAGAAACTTGTCTCTGATGAAAGAATTCTCCAGTAACTTAATAATATATTTTCCTTATTTCAAAGCCATGCTTCAGGTTCTAACGTCGTGTGCTTTTGTGAAGATTGTAGCTTCTTCTCAACGCATGTTTTATAAGGTTAAAGAGTTCGTGCAGTAAACTCCAACTCAGCTGAACACTAAACCCCGTTTAAAAGAAGTACTTGTTTTGACGGTTATAAGCAGTGTATGTTTTTCTTGTTGTCATGGTTTTTTCCTGTGTATTTGTGCTCATGCGAGCCAGGTGCCTGACGTAAAGAATAAATATTGAGAGTACTCACCACTCAGGTGCGTGCCTCAGCAATCCAGCCTCCGTGCCGGGATTGTTTACTCAGTAAAGGTTAACTTCAAACCCACGTCATTACTCGTCATGGAGGTTTATTCTCTATTCACCTGAAATACAGGGATCAAAGATAGCACGAAAGCCGCGGGTGGGAATACATATTACATACAATATACAATAATACAATAATGTGTACGTACATTTTTAAAAATACAATAATGTAATAGTAGAATCCAAGTATATACATAGTTGCCGAGGTAATACATGAATAGGGATATGACACAGATGTAGTGTAGTGTAGATGTAGTGTGTTAAACAGAATATGGATCCCAAGGGATTTCCATACTTTGGCTACTGATGACCCAAGGTTGATGAGAAGGTTATTGTTACTGGGGCTACTTTAGAATCTCCCTAGTCTCTTTGTTGATTGATGTGTCGCTACACCAACGGACATGCATTTTTTTTTAAATCACGTCATCTGGCTTAGGTTTACGGACAGAGCGCTGACGTCTTCAGCTGTGACACGGAAGTAAGAAAAGTTAAATATCCCCGTGTACACGCTGTACTGTTTCTCTTGAATATTTTTTTATATTCCAACATCTAATCACAAGATGTGGTAACGGCATATTGAGGCTGCCACCAACACAAGGAGACATTTATTTTCACCTGAGCGAAGTGAGGAAAGTCGTGTGAAGTGCCTTTCTTAAGGGCACAAGATCGAACCCTTGGTTCCGAGTCGAGCACTCTGCAGCTACGCCACACGCCCCCACTTGAACTCTGTTTGGATACCATCGACACGGCTGGTGCACTGACACAATAGTTAGACTGTCTCGTCATTCCGATGGACTCGGAAGCTCATGTTTCCTTCATTATTTTCTCTGTGGCTCCTGGCGCCACCAAGTACCTGGCAGCTGGCGTACTCAATGACAATGATCGATGTTCAAAAGGAAGACGTTTTCGAGCAGAATCAGTTACAGAATAGCCTGGAAGCCAGACTCTCAGACTCTGAGAGCTTTTATGGGCTATTTTCTGATTGCATATAGACAACATAGCCGGCCTGGCTAAATTATCCCCGTTTATTTTAGAACTGGGCTAATCAGAAAACAGCCGAAGACCACCAAACCCCCAGTTCTATAAGCCTGCTACGGAGGCTAATCAGAAAACAGCCGAAGACCACCAAACCCCCAGTTCTGTAAGCCAGCCACGGAGGCTAATTAGAAAACAGCCGAAGACCACCAAACCCCCAGTTCTGTAAGCCAGCCACGGAGGCTAGACACAAGGTTTACTGCGTCAATCTGTAAGTCGTGACTGGGCGTGGCGTGCTTAAGCAAGGTTTGGTGCACAGACTATAAATTCCCAGTATCACCTGCCGACGGCAGATCCGCGTGTGGACAGGTGTGCAGCACAGGTGAGTGTCTGTTTCCTTCTTCTCGTGGTGTTTTAACCCAATGTAACACATTTCGAGATGTGTGTTTTATCCAGAACCATGCTTTATCAAAAACCGTGCTTTATCCAGAACTGTGCTTTATCCAGAACCATGCTTTATCAAAAACCGTGCTTTATCCGGAACCATGATGAGGCACGGTTCTGGAAAGACCACGCGTATCCAGAATCTACGTTCGCGGAGACTAACCAAAACCGTACCTCATCCCAATCCTATTACCCATTCAGACCGGGAACTAGACACTCATGGTTCTGGATAAAAGTATAGTGCGTATAACGCCAAATAAAAATATTGGTCTCATCTTTATATTTGAGTTGAACCATTTTTACTCATGTCAATGGTTATTAGGCCAAGGGCTTAATTACTTTATAGGGGCTAGTATAAAATGGCTTTGCAAGCACTCAATAAGTATAAAATAATGCACGTTCCCTGTAATATACTAATTTGTTGAGTAATATGCCTTTGTGTACTGTTACAGTGAGTACGTACTGTTATTGGTTCACTGCACACCGAAGATAGGTGTTCAAGTCAAGTCAAGTCAAAGCCTTTATTTTCCTTCGAATGCTTGTTCGGCGCAAGGCCGCTTTTCAACAAGGTCGAAGTTGAGGGGAGGGGTCACGGATAAGAACCAAATCAATACAAACATAAATAATAAGTAATTAAATCAATACAATAAGTAAGTAAATAAGTTCACAAATAAATCATTAGGTTCGTAGCCAATTCAAGTCCATGGTGAGTCCCAGTTATGTCTGTTCCATAAGTGACTTGAAGGTATGGATGGATGGTGCTGCCCTAATGTGGGGCTGGATGTTATTCCATACCACTGAGCCGGAGTAAGCCAAGCTTCTTCTGTAAGCTTCCAAGTGCGGCCTCGGAGGGATGAGACAGTCAGTAGAAG
>NW_017804664.1:741803-776259 GCF_001625305.1 Branchiostoma belcheri | reverse complement strand
GCCGAAGACCACCAAACCCCCAGTTCTATAAGCCTGCTACGGAGGCTAATCAGAAAACAGCCGAAGACCACCAAACTCCCAGTTCTATAAGCCTGCTACGGAGACTAATCTGAAAACAGCCGAAGACCACCAAACCCCCAGTTCTATATATAAGCCGCTAGACACAAAGGTTTACTGCGTCAATCTGTAAGTCGTGACTGGGCGTGGCGTGCTTAAGCACGGTTTGGTGCACAGACTATAAATTCCCAGTATCACCTGCCGACGGCAGATCCGCGTGTGGACAGGTGTGCAGCACAGGTGAGTGTCTGTTTCCTTCTTCCCATTGTGTTTTAGCCGAACGTAACACATTGTGAGGTGTGTGTTTTATCCAGAACTGTGCTTTATCCAGAACCGTGCTTTATCCAAAACCGTGCTTTATCCAGAACTGTGCTTTATCCAGAACGTGATTTATCCAGAAAAGTGCTTTATCCAGAATCGTGCTTTATCCAAAATAGTGCTTTATCCAGAACTGTGCTTTATCCAGAACCATGCTTTATCAAAAACCGTGCTTTATCCGGAACCATGATGAAGCACGGTTCTGGAAAGACCACGCGTATCCAGAATCTACATTCGCGCAGACTATCCAAAACCGTACCTCATCCCAATCCTATTACCCATTCAGACCGGGAACTAGACACCCACGGTTCTGTATAAAATTATAGTGCGTAAAATAAAAATATTGGTCTCATCTTTATATTTGAGTTGAACCATTTTTTACTCATGTCAATGGTTGTTAGGCCTAGTGCTTAATTACTTCATAGGGGCTAGTATAGAATGGCTTTGCAAGCACTCGATAAGGATAAAATAATGCAGGTTGCCTGTAATATACTAATTTGTTGAGTAATATGCCTTTGTGTACTGTTACAGTGAGTACGTACTGTTATTGGTTCACTGCACACCGAAGATAGGTGTTACTGGTTCTCTGTGAACTGAAGCCAACAATGAAGTCCTAATATAGCATTACTGGGTTTTCCCAATGTACTGAAGCGATACTGCCAACAATGCAGTTCCATACGTTGGCTCTTGATAATGAAGTGCTAACGTGCCTGTTGGAAACGTCAAACATTTCGCCCCGTTGTTAACAACATTCTACTCAAACCACGGAACCAGCCGTGGCAGAGTAAACGGTTGTATTTGTACACGTCATCTTGTCACCTCAGAGACATGTCGTCCTCACCGGGCAGCCCCAAGCAGCTCCCCCGGGGCAGGTCGACTCACGGCCCGACTAAAACAGCCTGGACGACCCGGTACGACCACCTACGGCCTCGGGGATTCCTAACCGGGAGGACCTGGAGCAGACAGCACAAGCCTAAACAGGAGGCTGTGGCGAAAGTATGGACGGAAGACTTCGGAAAAAGACCGGTAACGAATTTAACTTAAACCTTCTGATGCTAAAAGACGATTCTAGTTTATCTTTTGTACTATATCCTCATTTCATTACATGTGAAACATTCTGCGTTAATACTATTTGACAGGGACAGGGACATGTATCTGTATTTGTATTTATTGACAATGACAATGAACTTTATTGCATGTTCACGCCCTACACGGGCCAACTGCACTTAAGTTAAATAACTTGGTAACAAGAATAGAAACAATTGTTACATCCGTGTGCTATTTCTCTATCTACAGGATCTAACTACAGGATTTATTATGTAAATGCAAGTATGTTTGTTTTCCTCCAGATCAGGAAAACGCGTGCTGCAAAGTCTTTTGTGAGGCGAGATTTAGAGCCCCTGTCTGAAGAACAGGAACACAGTGGAACTGAGATGAAGGTACTGAACATTAGACGTTTTTGTGTAAATAAAAGAGAAGTTTTGGCATAAATACAGACTGTGACCTGATATGGTCTACCTGCCAAGGGTAATGATATATGCCCCACCTAGCTGCTGTGCGGCGGGTTCTTTAACATGCTTACGGTGTGGATTACCCGAAATGCGGAACTACAGATTGAAGGTCGGGATTCAAACTCAAGACCTTTAGAATTCGACCATTAGGGCACGGTCACATTTCCAAGTCGGGCCCGGCCGGGTTGTTTGCGTGAGCGAAAAATAATATAAACATATATAATATAATTTTCGTTCCATACGACTGCCCGGCCGGGCCTCGGCTTGGGAAATGTGACCGCGCTTTTATCTTAATTAGTGGGAATTCTCTACCTTAACCAAACATGCTATCTGGCTTAGACGATGCTCTGACATCCCATATAACAAATCTTTTGTATTGATCCTTTGTTTCCATCGCAGGTCCCACTGAAAAGGCAGCCGAGCTGTGACTCCCTGTTCGGCGGGAAGCAGGTGAAGCCCGGCGCCGTGTGGAGGCCGTACGGCCCGCCGCTGTACGGGTACGGCTCCTCCCTGAACCCGCCGCCCAGGAAGCGGCCGGACACGCTGCTCATCCTCGCCGCCATCTTCTACTGCCTGGCCGTCCTGACAGCGGTGGTGTTCGCTGTGCTGTTCAAGACCAACGTCATACCAGGTTAGTAGTTTTTGTTTGACTTCACCTAATCACTTTTGTCACGTTTTGTGGTGAGATTTATCCTACAGATTCCATGAGAACTGCAGAAGGTCTTTTTCTAATTGCAGATAGGATGCAGAATATAGTAGAGTGGATTTATTCCTCAAGCTAACCAAGGAGGTTAAATACAAGATTTTTGATTTTAACTCCATGAGCTAACCGACCTTTCGCTGTCTTTTCTCAGTAAGACATCTGGATCCACATAGTTCCCGTTTAGAATTTTTATTCAGCCTGTCATCAGATACGATGCAAAGTTTGAAGAATGTTGCCTGAAAAAATATGATTTTAGTATTCGTTGCACTTTATTCCCCACAGTAATCCGTATTTTTAATCTTTGGCAGTATACAAAACTCCGGAGCCGGTACCTGTGTGGATGCAGCAGTTTCCCCCGGAGATGCAGAGGTGGTACCAGTTGGCGCTCCAGGCCGCCGGAGGGGACACATTAGCGATACTGCCGCCTGGATACGTGCAGCAACCGACCGATGAGACTCCCGTTCAAGAGTGTGCGTGTCTTAGCAAAATTCAGAGTAAATGAAATGTGTCAATACATAACCGACTGTTGTATCCAGAACCGTGCTTTATCCAGAACCAGCAGGCTCTGACACGGTTCTGGATAGTTCACGGGTATCCAGAACCGTGCCTGGGGCAAACCTACATTCTTGGATACTAGTGTTATCCTCGAACTATGCCTGATCCTAACCCTACCATATATACATGTATGTAGAACTAGAAACTCACGGTTCTGGATACAAAAGTGACCTACTGCCAGCTTTCTCATGGCAATGCTGACTTATCGTTGTTTTATACTGTTTTATCGATGGTGTCGCTTTCCAATTCTGAATGTTCTGATTTCTTTTTTTTCTAGTTTGTGGAAACACGTCTCTGCCCGACTTGCCCCATGGCCACTTCAACTGCACCAGTATCGCCCACCATAACATCTACGTGCGCATGTGCATTGCGAAGTGTGACGTGGGCTACCAGACCGATGACGCGGGCCTGCTGTTCTGCAAGCGCGGCCGATGGTCGCCGATCGCGCCCAAAGTCTTGTCGACACTCGTCGGCGTCGGTCGGGCTGCCGACACGATGCCGAACACCGACCCTCGGTGGTTCGAGCACCTCGGCATCTCCGACCAAATCTACGCGGACGTGGCGTTTAACATTTTAGTGAAGGTTGATGACGTCCCAAATCTGTCTATCATAAAGACATATCTAAACATTATCTCAGAGGACAACATCATCGACTTTAACATGATGCGGCAGGTGTTGATTTGGATTGGCCCAACTCTAGACGACAAAGTGGCCAACCTGGACTTCCTGCATATTCTGTCTCGCCTAGGTAGGTAGAGTATCTGTATATTATAAGTAACACCAAATTTAATCAAAGTGTTTCAAATTTGTAAAAGGGACTGGTATTACCATTGTTTGACAAGCACATATAAATCTTACTCTTACAGCACATACGAATATACAGATGATAATATAATACAAACCGAGGATAGTGAAATAACTTATCTACCGTTCTGTTTGCAGAGACGTTTGGGGCGTCCAGACGGCCGGTATGCAGAATCGTGGACTGTGGAAGAGACTTTGAGGTACTTGTTTCTAATTTCTAATCTAAACGGGAAATAAGAATTTAATCATATACACTAATATGTATGTTTGGGACTTTTCTTGAGATATAATTTGTACTATGGCCCCAAAATACCAAGAACAGAAAACACCACTATATCAACTAAGCAACAAGGTCTTTTGAAAAAGTTAATGATCCATAACCTTCACCAGAAAATAAACTCTAACTAAAATTGCTTATCACATTGAAACAACTTCCTTCTGTTTTGTTTTCCGAATAAACTCTCCCTTTCATCCAAGAACTTAGCTCATGGCCGAGTCAACAGCACTGCGACCACCTACATGTCCGAAGGCCGAGTGGTCTGTGAGCGAGGCTACCTGCCCCGGCACCCTGTACTAACGTGCAACGCTACAGGACACTGGGACAAACCTGCACAGTGCGACCCTGGTAGGGTGTTATTCCAGTCGTATAATTGTTGTTCCCGTCGTTATCATTATGGCCTTATCTCCATCTACATAATAATTTCAAATCTGGCTTTTTAATTTGTCATCACAGTAACCTGCAGCCCACCTGAGGACCCCCCGCACGGCTCGTACCTGTGTCAGGGTCACGTGTTCTCGGACCGCTGTGACGTCATGTGTGACGTAGGGTACGTACCGGAAACGGACCACGCCCTGGGCTGCAGCTGGACCGGAAATTGGACCGCCTTCCGCAGAGGGAACACGACAGAGATGGAAAATTTTGTGTCAGCAGGTCGGGAAAAGTCACACATTAATTATTGTTCTTATCAGGGGTTGGATCCATTCAGTATTGTTAAAATGACTATGAACGTATTGTTGAATATAAAGAAACTAGGGCTCAAAATTTTTGGATAGTCTGTTTGCCATGTGTAATCTATTGAAATGTATTCAAATCGACCTTCTATCATTTCTCTTCTTTGCAGACGTTATCATCCCACAGACTCTGGCCTGTGTTATCGCTGACTGTGGAAACATTTCTGTGAGTGGTTTTTACATGTTAGTTACATGCACTACATTTGCCAAACATATTCTTCTGCATAAGCCTCATTACAAAGTAGATGAAGAAACTGGAAAATGGCAACGCTCGGAAAAAGAGAATGAAAATTGATATCTGTGATTACAAATCAGTATGGGCAATGCATGATCATTTCGCCCCGAAGTCTAACAGTCTAAGGTCTTCCTCCCTGCACAGACACCCGCACACGGTGACGTCACCTGTACAGGTACGACGTACGGCGAGACGTGTTATCTCACCTGTCAGGACGGCTACAAACGGCTGGGACAAGACAACTTCACCTGCCAGGTGTATCGACCAACAGCCCAAGCAACCTGGAGTGGGGAGCCTGAGTGTACCCCAGGTAATGTGGCATATCTTAATAGAGCAATGCTATACTGATATTGTACTTATTTGAACGACGGAGTCCAACACGATGCCGCTGTTAAAAGTATCTTTAGATGAATAACATCTGGAACACTTTTTGTTGAAGATATTTACAAAACATTTTTGTATTTTACCAGTGAGTTGCGGCCCCCCTCCTGAGTTCCCTAACACCGCCCTACAGTGCGCCAGCGGACACACCTACGGGAACATCTGCGGAGTCACCTGTGCGGACGGGTACGAAGGAACGAACCACCGGAGCGTAGCTTGTCATAACAGCGGCAACTGGAGCCTACAGACGGGAGGTACGAACTTCTGACGTTCTGTTGCTTTTTCGCGACCATTGGTTTGGTCCCTGAACAGGTCGTAAAAACATCAACGTCTTGTCGCTTGCTAACAACATATATCTTAAAGATATTTACCTTTTTAACTGCAGTACTCCAGCCAGTTGTTGGGGGACCAGATCTGTTCTGTCAGAAGAAAGACTGCGGCAATCTTACCGTAAGTACCTTCTTGACTTGTAAAGTAAAAGCTGAACTAATTAAATGAACCAAATTCCATTTATCATTCACTGTAATTACCCAAGCTATGGTCTTGATGTTCTATAATATTTGCAGCATTAATTTTTCGTTTTAAGTGTTGAATAACGTCGCTCAGAACACTAACAGAATTTTTTCTTAACGCCCAGAGCCCTGCCAACGGCAGCCTGACGTGCAGCGGTACCAGGTACCAGGACTCCTGCCGCCTGACCTGTCAGCCCGGGTACAAAGTCGGCAATGACCAGGACCTTCATCTCCACAGTCTACACAGCTTCAGGTGCATGGCTAGTGGACAATGGAACGACAAGCCCAGGTGAATAAATATTTTCTTATCTTTTAAGATGACTACTGTATTTGTCTTTGGTTCTTTGAATGCCTCGCTCTTGTTCGTCTCATTTACCACTCTGGTAGAACTTGTCGTGAAAAAAACGGAAATATCAATTAAAATTTCGTTCAACTTTTCCCAAGATGCGTCCCATCCGACTACTGCCGGCTCAGTCTGCACGACTGCCACCCTGAGCACGGGATCTGCGACCTGACGGGCCACCAGACCTTCAGCTGCCGCTGCCGGGTCGGGACGGTCGGGGACGGGAGACGCTGTGAACGGACCTCCTGTCCACCTTTCCCGGTAAGATTCTGTTCCCAATCTCTCCATGCCCTCTCCCCTTGATAAAGACAAACATTTTAACATTTGAATTTTAACGAAATAGGGTTTCCAGGGCAAAAGATGTTTCAGAGAGTGTCAGAAATTGAATGGAAGGTAGCCTTCTTGGATATATGAAGGGACCAACATGGTGACTTCACATTGTCTGTAATTTATAAGATCACTTTCAAGTACACCAATTAAGGTGCTGTTTCATTCTCACAGGTCGCTGAACCGGAGAATGGTTACTTCGGGTGTTCTATCCCGGCATCCCCTGCAGCTGACTTCTGCCAATCACCTGACAGCACGGCGGCGGAGTACGAGGTCGTCTGTCTGCTCCACTGTAACCCTGGTTACGACAGGCTGATCTATGCCGAGTACTCCTGTGGACACGACGGGAACTGGACCATCCCATTCAACCTAAACACCACAGGGACCATACCGTGCTTAGGTAAATCAAAAGCATCTTACTCAACTGTAAGTATAGCTGGACATCTCATGTCCTGTATATAGTATCCATCTTTGGATAGAGCCAAACAGCTAGCAAATTAAAATAAAAGATGTGCATCAGTTTATAGCAAACAAAATTTATCCCATTGATATCATAGTTGCAATTCTCGTTTTAAATCTGATTTCTATTTCAGCTGTGAAATGCTCGAACCTGTCCAGTCCCCGACACGGTAGAATGACCTGTGGCAGCGGCTACTATTTCCGGTATCCTGAGGTCTGCAACTTTACCTGTGACTGGGGCTACGAGCTCACGACTCCCGCAAGCAGCAGGGAGAGACGCTGTCAGACTGATGCAACCTGGTCTGGAAACGACGCCGTGTGCATAGGTATGCTGTAACATCGTCTTGACGTTGACTTTATATATAAATGTGTTTTTAGCTTAAGTTAGATGATAAATCTAAATGATACAAGCATCAAGACTTTCAGATGTGATAGAGAGTTAAATGAACATATTGCATTGTTCTCTGTTGGGTGTAAAATGCCCGGATCTGTCGGCACCACAGAACGGAAGGATGGCCTGTAATACCAGCTCTCTTCGCTACCCAGACCCAGACTGGGTTACATTTTGTAGCATGTTGCTAGGCAGAGTAGGGGGCTGGTCAGGATATATACGTAGATGTGTTTGAATAAGAAAAAAAGCAGTAGTTTTTCGGGTAAGGTAAACATAATGCATTCGCTTTGCAAATTTTATGTATTTTTCTCTTTCAGGTGTACAATGCCCGCCCCTGTCCCGTCCAACTAATGGAGGAATGTCCTGTAACAACGGCTCCTCCTTCCGCTACCCCGAGACTTGCAGCTTCGCCTGTAACAGCGGCTACCGGCTGTCAGGAAGCAGCGGTCGGACCTGCCAGGCTGATAGTACTTGGACTGGGAGCGCTGCAGGGTGTATTGGTAATTATACATGAACAATGGCTATTCGGCACCGCTATAATAATCAAGTGAGTTTCTAAATGTGGTGTGAAAGCATTAAACCATCAACAGCAGATAGAAACATGCCGTCAAAAGCAAAATCCATCTTGCTGAGCTGCCTAAAGCCCGTTTATACCATTTCTCAAGTGATTATTTTGCAAAAGTCTCCCAAATTTAAAGTTAGCCATGTTGGTGGTTAAATAGCGTGACCGCAAATTTTAAAGTTACTCTTTCTACTACGTGTTAGACAAAATGACCCCAAATACTACAAGACACTTATAGCAATATGTAACAGAGACGTCTAGTGTATATTAGTCGTAATAAAGTTTCTGATCAATATCATAAGAAAAATTCGTAGACATATTGAAAGTGTAGTAAAAGGCTGTGTTAACATTTCAGTGGAGTGTCCGGCTCTTACCAGCCCCCAGAACGGCAGGGTGGACTGTACTGACCGACTGGTAAACGACAGGTGCACCTTCAGCTGTAACCATGGTTACCACCTGCTGGGGTCATCTCAGGTCGTGTGCGGGTCGGACGGACAGTGGACAGGCACGGTCCCCACCTGCGCAGGTATTTGTTTGACTTGCTTCGCGTTCGAGTTGTTTGCAATATACGCCATATGAAAGTACTTGAAGTCCTTCATACTTTCCTTCATTCACTTATTCATTCACGCTTCACGCTTCACTAACTCATCCATCCATCCATTTATTCATTCATTCACGCATTTACTAATTTGTACTGAATGCTACTTTCTCTTTAGATGACCGCTCGGGGTGTGCTTATAATTCTAAAGTCGGCATGGGAAATTGATAACATTAATTTCGTGGACAGATGCCTGTTATGTGTTTATTTTATAGCTTGTGACAGCGCGGCTGACATCATCTTTTCAATCGACGTTTCTGGGAGTGTATCGGGGCACTTTGCCACAGTCAGGAACTTTATCAATGGTGTAGTAAATTCTCTAACCATCGGAGGAAATCACGCGAGAGTTGGGTTCATCAAATTTCAATTTGACGATGCAGATAAGGTGATTTCCCTCACGGACTACGACAATAAGTCCGATTTGTTGGCAATGATTGGAAGTTTGGGCACGTCGTTAGGCAGCAAAGTTCCCTCTGTCGCGGGTTTGTCCGCTATGCGTAACGAATTCTCAACTTCAGGACGGCCGGCAGCGAGGAAGATCGGGATCGTCCTAACAGACGGCCAAGACAGTTCGAGTAGCGCTGTCATACCTGACTCGCAAACACTGAGGAACGACGGCACCACAATTTTCTGTGTGGGAGTTGCTAGCGTCGGGATTGAAACTCTGAACAACATGGCCAGCAGGCCTGTTAATGACCACGTGTTTACTGCCACGTTCGATAATCTACAGACTATTGTAGACACTCTCCGTCCTAAGGTTTGGTGTTGAATGGGATTTGAGAATGCTGTATTATCATCAGTACAACTTCCTACGCGTTAAAACGTGATTGTCAACATCAATTTGTACTATAGTTATAATGTAATAAGCATCCGATGATACCCATTAGCACCCACCGAATGTGGTCTGGTCAGTTTGCCCTTTAGTAACCTTTGTTGTGGTAATTAGAGGATCTTAGAGTAGTTCGTTGAATCAAAGAAGTCTATGTTTACCTTAGAAGACCAAACTTGATAACACTAACACACCTAATTGTTGGTGTGCTTACATTACTAGATTTACTTAAGAACCCGCTCACTGTCTCTTTGGCACCACATATTTGGCACTCGACGCAGTCTGTACACCATGTACCTGCAACAGCAACAGCAGCGCAATCAAATATGCTACTATCTTCATTCCTTCACAAGTACTATGGTTGGCTGTATGCTGAGATAGGATGTGGAGTATAAAATTTTTACTCGCACCATCCTCATTAAAACAGGTGTGTCAGTCATGTTCCAGACTTGTGATTGCAATACATCTTACGTTATTATCACTGTCATACCTTTATCATCATCATCATCATCATCATCCCTGTCCTTCCAGCTGATGCTAGGCTACACCTTATTCTATTCAGTCATGAATAGAGATTCTGGGTGTTGCCATAATAGACTGATAGCATATACAGTACTATGTATGTGAGGTTCCCCGCAATATATGTATTTCTATGTAAAGCTGAATTATAGTCCCTTACAAAGTACAATCGAATATGGATGACGTGAATAACCTCGGTGACCATTTGAACCACCCTTTTCCTAAATTAGCTTGTCCCAGTGGGTACACATACCATCAGACTAACCGGCTGTGCTACAAGGCGTACGGCCTGGAGAGAGACTACAGCGGTGCTAGGGCAACCTGTTCTTCTGACGGCGGAACCCTCGCCATGCCCCGCGATGCCGTCACCAACACCATCCTCATCAACCTGAAGAATTCCGTCGATAACAGCGCTCACTTTTTTTTCGGACTGACCGACATCCGCCAGGAAGGACGCTGGGTGTGGGAGGATGGTGCTGCTCTTGGAGGTTTCCGACCGTGGGATCAAGGAGAACCCGACAACCGTAAAGGTAACCAGGATTGTGGGGAGTACATTTCCGCGAAGAAAAAGGATACTGCCGCCAGGAACAAATGGAACGATGGTTCGTGTTTTGAAAGAAGGAAGTTCATTTGTCAAGTCGCACCAACTTAACACCATGGCCTTCAAACTATGGCCTCAAACATTTTCCTTCTTTCAGTGTCATGGTATAAAAAGTTTTAATAATAGTTCCTTTGTCTGCTTAACTGCAAAGTTGCCCGCTTGTCTTCTTTTTTGCGTGTTATCAAAGTTTGCCACTTGTGAATGAAGCAACAGGCAGCACTGTCTGTTTTTTGGTTTGGAGGACGCGTAAAAAGCAAAATCTCAAACGACACCTATACAACACGAAACGTTTTGCCATTATTTGCGTGCGGTGATGGCATCTGATTGTACGTGAGTATCTATGTTCCTACTGTAATAAATTTCTGCTTTAACCGAGACGTTTTTCTTTATATCATTCTTTAAATCATCCTCCTGCCAGCTCCAAGAACTTACTACTCCTGTATCACAAACCAGGCACTTCCAGACAATTTTACCTCAAACTTTGAAGCTCTGATTTCCTTCTCTTTGCGACATACACATCCAATAAACATATACATCATGCATAACCATCCGAAGTGTCTCTGGTTATGTAATCGACATACACACACATACATACATACATACATACACCCATACATACATATCAATACCAGATATCTTCATAGTTGTCTTTTAATATGGTCACTATATAAATGTGCTTGATTAGGAATAAACAGACTAGTAGTACTAGCATTTTATTAGGCTAGACCACGTGAAGGTAAACAATATGTGCTGGTAATTGTTTTGCAAATGTTACATGCAAAGTTACAAAGCTGAGGACGAAAAGGTTTTAATTTCTCATCCTAAACTAATTTTACAACCTTAAGTTTACATAGAAATCCTCTACATATCTGATATCTAGGTAAAAAAAATCGCAGTGCATACTTCATTTGACACTGGATATTTTTTTACAACTTGACAGTAGCAACATACCCCCCCCCCACACACACACACACACATGTATCAGCCTCCGTGTAAGGTTGAGATGAAAACTATTCTGTCGTTTTCCTCCAACTGATACTCCAGTTCTCCCTGTAAAGAATCAAATATAAACATAAGACAAGCATTATTAATAGAGCAGCAGCATTAACAAAAACTAACCATCACCAATCATATCATTGTCATTGTGATCTGCCAGTGGTAAATAAAGTGAGCAGTAGACTGGAATTAGTAGGTTTATATTTAAGTATTCACTCACAAATGTCTTGGATGTTCACACTGATTCATATAATTCTAAGGCTTGATGTCAGCCCACCATTAAATGCCCATTATAGACCTCTTATAGACCATTTGATTGGCTTTAAGATAATACTCATTATCCATAGCAAGTAGTTTACAAGATACATGCATCATCCTTTGATGACTTAGTCCAGTACCCTGTTGTTTGATGCAGCTTTGTTTTACAAAGAGGACTATGCCAGCCAAAACCTGTTATGTACACGTGCATGTGCATGTGCATCTCCACAACACTATCATCATCATCATAATCATACACTTAATGAGTTGTAGCATTGAAACTATGAAACATAGTTCAGCTTCCACTAATATATAAGTGCTGCTCACCATGAGTTCCCAATCCACATCATTGACTAGAACCAAGATCCCCGGTCTCCTGCACAAAATGAAATAAAACAAACACATAACTAGGAGCACACTGTAAGGTGTGTAGAGGCTTCTGGTACATTACAGCTGAGACAAATAACTAGAAGGTATTTCTTCTTAAAAAGTTGATGTAGTAATATCTATGCTATGTGATCAGGGCCCAAAATTTATTTTTGGGAATAGGTGTGCTGGTGCAGTGCACCCAAATTGTGTGCATAAAAAAATTTGGGTGCACTATATGAAATAAAGTATTAAGTTCAATAAAGATTTCATCATTGTTTTTAAACGTTAGCTGTTAAGAATATACTACTATAAATACATGTATGTTCACATATGTAAAGCTATGAACATATTTGGGTGCACCAGTGCATACACAAAAAAATTGTGTGCACAGCTCCAATTTTGGTATTTCGAGCCCTGAGTGATAAATTATTGACACGTATACATGAATCTACATCTACAATGGGTATTAAGTCCAGGAAGCCTTACACAGTATCCCCCTGTATGTATGTGATAAGATGTTGATATGTATAGTAGTACATATAAAGCCTTACACAGTATCCCCCTGTATGTACCAGTATGTATGTATGTGATACGTTGCATGTATGTACATATAAACCTTACACAGTATCCCCCTGTATGTACCGGTATGTATGTATGTGAAGTTGTTGATATGTATTTTATAAACCTTACACAGTATCCCCCTGTATGTATGTGATAATGTGTATATAAACCTTACACAGTATCCCCCTGTATGTATGTGATATTGTTGGTATATGTATACTAGTACATATAAACCTTACACAGTATCTCCCTGTACAAACAGCTCTGGTCTCTCCTTCAGCAGATTGTCTCTGATCCACACCAGAAGTGACTTGATGGTCCCTGAAAAAAAACATAGACACATCAAAAGAGAAATCAAGTGAATCAAATGAAATCCTAGAGGCCTAGAGACCACGTGTAGCTCAATAACGGATGTAAAACAACTTGTGGCGTAACTGTAGAGCGTTCGGCTCAAAACCAAGAGGTCCTGGGTTCGAGTCGTGCTACTAGTATGTCACCGATCTTCTGCCCTTGGGGAAAGGTACTTTACACGACTTTCCTCACTTCACTCAGGTGAAAATGAGTATGCCAGAATGATTGTTATCACGATCGTGGGCATTAAAGGAAAAAGCAAACAACATCAAGAACAACACAAGTGTACTCACAAGGCTGGCTGTTCTCTGGCAGTGTGACGTCATGTCTCTTCACCATGTCAAACAACAACTCGGCGCCTCCACTACAGAGGAGGGGTGGTGGGAGAAAAATACTTGGTTTATAAAAGAAGGAAATTATAATCTTGGAAAATACGTGGCTCTAATCTTTAAGACAATATGCAATTTTTTTTGTGTGGGTGGGGGCTCAATTATTTAGTAACATTTGCTACTAGCGGAGTACAGCAGTTGAAGATTTTCTGCCGCTTAAAATCGAGTAAAAACACAACACATAGTACATGTACCGTTTGCAGGGATACAGCTAGCACCATGCACTGCAAAACATGTGTGTAATGGGGGAGGGGAGCGAATACACAACTGACAAACAACGTTTATACTCTACAAATGGCCATTTATAAGACTGCCAAATTACCCCTAGTTAACTATGAAGACTGTAGATTAGAAATTCGAACCAACCTTGGCCGGTAAAGTCTCTAAAACCGCACAAACCTACCTGAATTCTAGAGATATGTTCACTGAGTTCGCCATGCTGATTGTGACCTTTGACATTTGAAGGCATCACAACAGTTGTTGTTGTTTTTCTATTAAGATAAGAACGAGTAAATGCAAAATTAATAAAAAGAACTATCAAAAGATATTTATCTAAAGACTGAATTTGTAAAAAAATATCAGTTGATCAGTTTTCAAGTGATTATAAATATTTTGAACATGTTTGGCTGCGCTGATGACCTCACTTGACCCCAAGATGGCGCCTAGAACGAAAAAGTGAAACTCTTTTCGGTGTTTTCCCCCAATTTATCGCTCAAATAGCCAATATAGAACTTAATGAACCATACTTACCGAAGCCAAGGATCTAAGATACATCCAAGATGAGTAATATCTACATCCAAGAGCCTCCAACGAAAGGGAAAGTGCTTTTGAAGACGTCAGTAGGAGACATAGACCTAGAGCTGTGGTCCAAGGAGGCCCCTCTGGCGTGTCGGAACTTCGTGCAGCTGTGTCTGGAGGGGTATTATAATGGCACGGTCTTCCACAGGTGGGTTTTCTGTAGATGTATGAATGAATAGATGTCTTCCGCAATGACAGTACATTGTTTTTTGCTATAAATTATTTCTAAAGAATTGGACTTTCAAAAATGCCCCTTCAACTTCAAACGTAAACATGCATGCACTAGTATGCATGAATGCACGTTAATGTACATTGTTGCATACTTCAAAGTAATGCTAACTTTCTTAGTATTTTTGTTTGAAGCTATAAGGACAAGTGAGTACATACGGTATTGCCGAAAGTTGTAAATGTATGTGTGCCTTTGTCTTGCTGCAAGGTATTGAGTGTGAGCGTGAGTGCAGGTAGAATAAGTATAAGACAAATCACATTAAACATCCTAAGTGATTTGTGTTCAACTATGATTTTTCTCAGAGTGGTTCGAGGGCTGTGTGTGCAGGGTGGAGACCCCACCGGTACGGGGGAGGGGGGCCAGTCTGTCTACGGAAAACCCTTCAAGGACGAGTTCCACCAGAGGTCAGTTGTAGATGTGAATATTTATCAACTGTTAGTGTTAAGCAGCAATATCTTGAGCTCCGATATGCTCTCATTCCATTACTAGAGACTTAAATGGAAATGTATAAGAAAAGGTTTGATTTGATTGAAGTTTTAACAATACAATACATGTGGGACAAGGCAGCTGTTGCTGGTGTGTCCCACACATAGAAGAAACAAATACGGGACAGACAATACTCATTTTCACCTGAGGTAAGTGAGGAAAGTTGTGTAAAATGCCTTTTTCAAGAGCAGAAGATCGGTGGCATGTCAGGACTCGAACCCAGGACCTCTTGGTTCTGAGCCGAGCACTCTGCCGTTACACCACATGAGTGACATGACCCCACCATGTTCTTTTATAGTATTACGTTATGATTTTTCTGTAACACATAAGTTATGCACATACAACTTATAATAATAATATTATATAAGTTTGGCCTTGTGAGCAGAAGCAATAAACATGGAGGTAGTCATCCTAAACCTGACTTCTCCGCTATTGTTTTCCCAGATTACGATTTGTCAGACGAGGCCTGGTTGCCATGGCAAACTCCGGACCTAACGACAACTGCAGCCAGTTCTTCTTCACACTGGACCGGGCTGACCACCTGCACGGCAAACACACCATCTTCGCTAAGGTGGGGAGGGACAAACAATTGAATTAATGGGTTGATGAATGATAAACCTTCATGTTTATTAAAGTTAAAACTTTTGATCCAACACAAAAAGTTCTCTCACCTAGAGCTTTCGACCAGTCACTCTGGTCTTCCTCAGTAGACTGACCCAGTGAGGCTTGTCATGTGTCACATCACACTTCAAACAAGCCATGTGACAGGCATCACTGGGTCAGTCTACTGAGGGAAACCAGAGTGACTGTGCAAAAGCTCTACATGTAGGTGAGAGAACTACCAACACAGATGAACTTTCATGATATGATAAACCTTCATGTTCATTTGTGTGGTCACTACATATAGCTACTAAGTGCACTGCTGTGGAAAACAGGCAGGGGGAGCTATTGCAACATATACCATGAAAATGTAACCACGCATATGTAATTGAAAATCAAATATTTTTTTTTTCTCTCTCAGTCTCTTGACAATTAAAATTATGTGAAATGCAGTACCAGTATCCAGTATCATCTGTTGAGAAACCTCAGAACAGAAAACTGCCATGACACTAGCCTACTAAATGATACTACTGCGGTCCTCGTCAACGTGACGGACGAACAACACTACTGCAGGTTACAGGAAAGACAGTGTACAACATGCTGAAGTTATGTAATTATAATTGTTGTTACTACTGCAGGTTACAGGAAAGTTTACAACATGCTGAAGTTATGTAATTATAATTGTTGTTACTACTGCAGGTTACAGGAAAGACGGTTTACAACATGCTGAAGCTTGCAGAGGTAGAAGTGGACGGGGAGGACAGGCCGCTGCACCCTCACAAGATCAAGGCCACTGAGGTGGGGTTTGTTGTGTTTGACTATGACAATGAACTTTATTGCATATTCACACCCAACATGGTGCAATGCACAAAGTTAGATAACTTGGGTACAAGTATAGAAGAAACAAGTGTTACATTGCTGCGCTATGTATACATCTATATCTACAGGATATCTTCTCTCTTGTTGAAACATGTATGAACAAATTTACATAGTTCTAGTTACTAGTAGTACTATAGGGACGCATGTGCGCGCGCGTGTGTGTGTCTTTTGGTGGGTGATGGTAGGTAGGTATGGTAAAAAAAGGGTTCTGAAGAGATGAGTTTGTGACAAGGTCTTTGTGAATGTTTCAAAGTTAAAAATTGAACTTACAGTATCTTACACTAAGTTATACTTGTACAGGAAATCTAGTAGATGGCAAATAAAAGCTTTCCAGAAACTGTATGAAGATGCATTTTAATCTTTCATTATATCTTTAGGTCCTCTTCAACCCGTTTGATGACATCGTTCCTCGTGAGATTATTCGGGAGGAGAAGAAGGAGAAGAAAGAAGAGGCGAAGAGCACGGCGAGAGCCACTAAAAACTTCAAACTTCTGTCGTTCGGAGACGAGGCAGAGGAGGATGAAGAGGAGGTACAGATTTCCTGTACCATTTTTTGGCAATGCCACAGGGCAGGAGCCATTTCTTATCACTCACTATCCAGGATTAGATTATACTGCTGCTGCTGTCCCTGCCACAGGGGTCGGCAGCAGTCGGCTAGTAGTACTGGTCTTCACACTGTACCTCCAGGCAGCCCTATCCAGTGGGTCAACACCGGCAAAGCCGCGCTCTCTAATGTTAATTTCTTATATTATCACTATTACAATGACTTCCAGTAAGTGATCATTAACAGTAACAGTTTAATTTTTAACCCCATGATAGGATTGTCTGAATTACGAACATGTATACACACTATGAAATGAAAAATCCAAGAAATATAAAATGGGAGACACAAATAATGAATATATAAATGAATATACATGTTTTGTGAATTTGCCCCCCTCCCGCAGGTGAATGCAGTAACAGAAGAGCTCCGTCCCAAGGGCAAGAGCAGCCATGACCTTCTGAAGGACGACCCGCGGCTCAGCTCAGTCCCCGCCGTCCCCACATCACCCTCTGCTGCAGGTGGGAACTGTTTGTTTCTTATTGCTTTGTGGGTGTTTATGAATGTGTGTGTGTGTGTCCAAAAATAATTTCATCAGGTTGGTAGGACATAGCCACATTTTGGATTGTGATCTCTCTGCAAAAGTGCAACCTACGTCGGCTAGCATATATATAGCATATATATATAGCAGCGAGATCGAGAAGCAGAACTCCTTTCAGAAGATTCTGAGGATGGTGTCTGATAGACACCGGAAAGTAAGCAGGTGAGATACAGTACATACAGGTTGTGTAAGACGAAAATCTCTATATCTGTGTGTGTGTATGTGTGTGTATGCGTGTGTGTGTGCTTCTTTTGCTAGGTATTTGAGTGACAGCACATGGGTTGGTGTGCTTCCTTAACCACAAACCACTAAAGTCCAGACATGTACTAGTTGTAAGAAGTTAGATTGTCAACTCAACAGCTGTCCAAGGGCCAGGCGAAAGTTGGCCTGGACTCTGTTGGCTGCCTGCCTGCAGTGGGAAAATGCATAGAGTGGTAAGACAAAGAAATTAACATTAGGTAGGTCTTGACTAGTGCATCACACCTCTTTATGCTTCCATTTTCACAGATAATCAGAAGAGAAAGAAGCAAGACTCTGACGACAGTTCTGACTCTGACCAAGATTCAGATTCTCCAGACGAGGACAAGGAAGCCATCAAGGAGAAGATCCGGAAAAAGCTGAAGACCACTGCCAACGTCGAGACTCCTGCGGGAGAGGAGAAAGTAGAAACTGATCAGGACACGAAGAGCAGGATCGAAGCCTTGCGGGAAGAGACCAGAGCGCTGAAGAGAGAACTCCAGAGAAGACAGAAGGCAAAACAAGAAGAAGAGGAAGAGAAAGAAAGAATGAAGGAAGAGGAGAAGGAGGAAAAAGAGGACGCCCTGGCAGATTTCCACTCGGAACGACAGAAATACCTGGAGAAGAAACAGAAGGAGAAGAAGAAGGGAGGGTCGAGAGAAGAGGAGACTCTGGCCCTGCTGTCCAAGTTTCAGAACAAACTGTTCTCAGTGAGGAAGGAGTCCACAGGTGAGGAGGAGGAAGAAGAACAAGAGGAAGAGGAGGAGGAGGAGGAGCAACCGTTGGGAGACAGCTGGATGGCACATAGGCTGCACTTCGAGGCACAGCAGGTTTGTTTGTTTGTTATGTTTACCTTCGCAGTATGAAGAAATATTGTATATTTGCTCTGTTTCTTCTTCTCCAAACAGAAAAGGTCAATGACCTGGTCCAGACAACTGTCACCATGGTAACTTGTGTAGCAAACACCCTGTCCTGTTGAATTACATAATTATGTAGCAGGATAGAGTTGGTAGAGTTGGTAAATGTCAGCCATTTCTAATAAGAAAACAGTACTGTTCTATAAAATAAGGAGTCATAGAAAACAGCCACTCTGATGTGGTGATATTAAATGACATGCTGTATCAAATTACACCTGGTGGTGTTGAATTCCAGGTCCAGGCGAAGGATGCGAACGTGGTGACGGCGGACAGCTACGACATCTACGACCCGCGTAACCCGATGAACAAGCGGAGAATGGAGGCCAGCAAACAGGCCATGAAGGAGAAGGGACGCAAATTTGTCAAGGACCAGTAGTGTAGGTAACACTAACAAAGTTTGTGTACGTTTGGTTCAGTTCAGTTTCACATAACTGGTAAACTGCCTTTAGTTATTATAGGTGTAATACACCTTTTATTTTCTTTACTTCAAGATTCACCACAAAACAAGGCTCATGAGAGCGGTGACTCAAAATGTTTTGGGTTACTGTACAGCCAGTGAGGACAGATGTTTGTTGACCTTAGACTTGAAGTTGAAAACTGGTGAACTGCCTTTGGTGTAATACACCAGTTTTGTACAGGAAGTACAAGCTGTGTAATACAAAAAGTTTGTGAAACACCTTGCAGTTGTGTGCAGGTAACAGCTTTGTGTACGTTCGGTTCAGTTTGGTTGAGTTTCACATACATGTAGCTGGTAAACTGCCTTAGGTGTAAACACACCAGTATTATATGATTGTATAGTATGTAGAGGGGGGGGGGGTATATACAAATGTTTGGGATTGTGTTCTCGCCACAAAAGTGCCACCTACATCGGCTACATAAAGTGGCGAAAAGCAGAACTTCAGTCAGAAACTCTGAGGAAGGTGTCTGATACACACCGAAACATAAGCAAGGTGAGATGAATAATTCTTATTCAATTGCTTGTTTTAAAGGCAACTCCTATATCATATACTTTACCAATATGATGAAACTATTTTCGGAAGTATGTAGCAGCGTAAGACCAGACTATAAGGTAAAATGTATTTCATAATGAATTAAAAGACATACTAGTAATTAATTCTTGTCATAAAATACTGTTGCTGAGACTTTCAGTGACTTGATTCTTACTTGTTGTAAATGAATATTATAAATGGTTCCTTGTTAACGTGATAGTACTATGCAGTATATCTTTATTGTTTTTTTTTTTCATTTGAGTGTATAAAAGATGAATCATGAGACGTTTTTAGTTTTTTGTTTGTTGGTTAATTGTTGTTTACTTAAGATGTATGGGAAAAGCACAGTTTGTAATTATAGTTACATGTTACTACACCATGATGTTGCTATACGTGATGTTACTATACGTGATGTTACTATACCTGGTATTTCCCGTTTCCTAGGTGTCATACACTGTATGTGACGTTATCAAACCTTCCAGTATATCTATGATTCCAACATTCCTGCTCTGCACGAAAGGAGTGTTGTTCTTTTTTACTTGTCCTGCTTTCCTTTGAGTTCCAATGAAAGCAATGTAGCATTGCTATGCATTCACATTGCTGCTACTTTTGTCTGTGGGACTGCAAAGGTCACAAAGTGGTATGGACATTGGGGTGAAGTCTGCCATCTATGATTGACTGTATAAGTCTAAGTCTTGTCAGGTCCCAAGTTTGACCCTACATAACCTCTGTACCATCATTCACCAATGCCTTGCTCAGTCTTGTTCTCACTTATTCCACCACCTACGTTCACAGCCCTTATTGACAACTCTGTAAAGACGACAAACCCATTTGTGCAGAGTATACACATATTTATTTTCCTGCAGACAAAAGACCACGAAAAGTCTTAAACCTACAAAAAGAAAAGTACGAAACAAAAGTGAAAAGGAAAGTATTAAAAGAGAAAAGGTCCCAGTACTGGGTCCTTCACCAGCTAGTTACTACATGAGGAGTTAAAGGTAAGGGCCTAATGATGGATCATACACATGGGCATGTGCATCTGCAGCCACTCAGGGTGCCAGTAGAAGCCGTCCCACCTGTACTCGCAAACCTGCAGAACGGAACAACAAGGAACAACGTCAGGGCAAAGGCAGAACGGAACAACAAAGAACAACGTCAGGGCAAAGGCAGAACGGAACAACAAGGAACAACGTCAGGGCAAAGGCACTACCGTGAGATGTATGTGCATAACCACTGTGATACGAGTAGTAATCTACCACAAACTGTGGAATGCCCTTTTGGGTTCTTTTTGCAACATCTTAAACCGGAAGATTTTACAGTCCCTATTTTTAAATCTCAAAAGCAACGTTTCAGGATACGCGTGGACTATGCATAATCTAGCTGGCCTGAGCTTGGTTCTGGATAAAGCACGGTTCTGGATAAAGCACGGTTCTGGATAAAGCACCGTTCTGGATAAAGCACGGTTCTGGATATGCGTATTATGCAGAACCTTGCCTGAGCTTACTTCTGGATAAAGCACGGTTCGCGTGGACTATACAAAGCCGTGCTTGAGCTTGGTTCTGGACGAATGATAACCTTTATTGTACGTTCATGCCCTATCGGGCTAAGTACAGGTGAACAGATGAAGAGATATATAACATATTGATATAGCACGGATTTTAATTGAGATTTTGTGCGTGCGTTTTTTTTTTCTCATTTCATTATCTCATCGTGCGTTATATTGAGCAAGCGTTGTGCAGTTTATCTGAACACTGCCGCTGCTCACCGTGCACGGGGCTTTGGGCTTAGCAACGAGGATTTTAGCCTAGGAACGGGATGATCGTGTCCCTCCTCACCTCGGTGAAGGGCTTCTTGATGGACTTCTGCCTGAGGATGGAGGTGAGAGCGGAGGTGTGCTTGGGCACGAACACGTCCAGGTAAGACTCGTGCAGGCGGGTGCAGGTGCCGAAGGGAGTCACGGTGATCTGGGTCTCGGGAACCTGGATGTCGTCAAACCAGTTGTGGGACAGCTCGTGGCGGATCCAGAACTGCTCGTTACCTGGAGAGGATCAATAACCAATAAATAACCTATCAATAACAAGAGTCAAGAGCCACATGGCGTGTAGGTGATGTGGTTGAAAACGACCACGTAAATGACAGTGCCCCCCCCCCAAGTGTACACTAACAAGCCTGAGTGGGAGAGCGACATTCCCAGCACACATTATAGTACGATATTTACCCCAGAGCTGGTGGCTCCACATGTCCCTCTCCCAGCGCTAACCCCGCCCCGGCTAGCCTACCATAGTCTGGCTCCCAGGCCGCTAAAGCTTACCCCAGAGCTGGTGGCTCCACATGTCCCTCTCCCAGCGCTCGGAGTCGTAGCGGTGCTCGGGCAGCTTCCAGTACTCGTCCACGGACCAGGTGGGCACGTAGACGATCTCGTCGCAGGGCACGTACTCGCAGGCGGTGGGCAGCATCACGGACTTGATGTAGCCCAGGCCGGTCTCGCAGGTGAACTCAACGTACTGGCGCACGAAGGTGGTGGGGCGGCTGGGGGCGGAGACAAGGAAGGATTTTTTTTAATATTCCAACAGTAATCACAAGACGTGGTGACGGCACACTCAAGTTTGTGAACTTACCTGCTAGTAAGATAGAGGTGCGCCTTACATGCATGCTACTGTTAGGCAAGTAGCAATGCATCTTACCTGCTAGCGAAGTAGCAGTGCACCTTAACCTAGGAAGTCAGTTTGCCTTACCTGCACATCTTGATGGTGTACGGGATCTTCTTGCCGACGCGGTTGATGAAGACAGTCTTGTTGATGGACTCTCCGTAGCAGGTCAGGTCCTGAACCTTGGCGTTGCAGGTGCCGTTACGCTGGAACACGATGTTGCTGAAGGTCTGGCCGTGAGCGGTGTACTTGTTGATGTAGGGGTGGTACTCGACTGTGGGAAGAACATGATAATTTTAGGACTCAGAGGTATACACAATACAGACCAAAGTTGTATGTAGATTGTCGAACATCTAACGGCTATATCATTGCATTATGGGTATATGCAGGAACTTGCCCGTGAGCGGTCTACTTGATGTAAGGTTGGTACTCGACTGGGGGAGGACAGGAAGGTTTTAACATCTGATGTATCTCCTTGTAATCTAGTGGCTACATAATGACATTAGAGCATGGGGCCCATGGTGATCTTGTAGGTCTGAGCTAAGCTAGATTAGTGTTGAACTTAAGGATTGCAGAACTTGGATTAATCTTGGGGATTGCAAGAGCAGGACTTACAGGTAGATGGCAGGATGAGGGCCTCCAGAGAGTGCATGAGCATGGGGCCCATGGTGATCTCGTAGGTCTGGTTGACCAGGCTGATGGGGCTGAGCTGGATGCACTTGTGGTGGAAGCAGGAGTGCTCGCCGAACATGGTGAAGCCCCACTCGTTCTGGCTGCTGGTGCTGAAGATCTTCTGGGCCTCCAGCAGAGCCTTGGTCACCTTCCAGCGCCAGATGCCTGCAGAACGGGAAAAAGCATCTCAGGCTCAGCAATCTGTATATAATGGCTAAGACTCTGTAATGGAGGGCTTTTGAGCTTTAAGGAAGGCCAGCGTAGTAGCAGTACGTGCGAAGTAGCAGATAAAAAAGCACCCGGAAAGAGTCAGCGAAGGTGCAGTATTCTGCTACTTTGCTGTAATGGTCCAGGCTAAAGGGATCCTAGGTGCAGATCTTCCTCAACTCTGATCTTCGTGTTTCATTAGGCCAAGGATTATACGACGGTTCAAAGTCAAAGGAATCTATGAAGAAGTTTTCGAGCGTCACAAGAGTTCTAAACGGCATCACCATGATTCGTCAGTGTTTAGCAACTCTTCAAAGCAGTTCCTGGCTATATCATACAAAGTGTATTCATTATTTAGGCATGTTGAGCTAGTAAATGAGTGTGATAAAGGGATACTAACCGTCGCGCAGGTGAGAGGTCATCATGACGGGCATGGGCACGTAGCCGAAGTGGCACTGCAGGATGGACTTGTGGTCCACGTACTGGATGGTCTTGCCTGCAAAATGACACGTAATATAAGAAAGTTAGAAGTGGTAGACGGCGGGAACAAAAGGGTTAGAACAAGTATGGGGGCCTATATGAGAAGTTTAGCTTTGGACTTTTATGTTTTGCTGGATGTGTCACTTATTGGGCAAATTAGCTTAGCATGTGGTTCCTCAATAGCTAACCAAATTTAGGGCAATACTATATATATAGTCTTAAACTCTTGCACAATGTTTTTGGAGATGTTGTTGTTGGATACAGAAATAGATATGAGTACCGCCCTGCGTCCTGTGTTGTATCTAAAGACGTTCTTTATAGTATATGAAAACGTTCTGTGTTGTATCTTAAGTTCCTTACCGTTGGGGCAGACGAGCATGATGTCCCTCTTGCGGATCTCCACATCCTTGATGAGGTCCTCGATCAGGTGGGACTCGAGGAAGGTGATGTCGCCGCGCAGGTCCTTGAGGCAGTGCATGCTGCCCTTGTAGTGGTAGAAGGGCTCAGACACGGTCTCGGTGCAGCGGTGGTCCTTGTAGCCGGAGCAGGACTCGCACAGGTGCTCACGGTGCTCCTGTGGGTTGTAGAAATTTGTGAATACATCCCGTTAGTAGTTTTGGTTGGTTTGGTTTTTCTTTAAAGCCCACGATCATGATAATGATCATTCTGACTCATTTTTACCTGAGCGAAGTCGTTTAAAGTTCCTTTCCCAAGGGCACATGATCGGTGACTTGGAAGGATTCTGACCAGAGCCGAATGCTCTGCCGTTACGCCACGCAACACCGCAAAACAAGTTTTAGAGGTGGGTACAACCTATTGTAGTATAAAGCCGGATAATGCATTCACATGCAATCCCATGGAGTTCCTTTGGATAGTAGGAATATGTAATTGCATCAGTTTTAGAGATCTGTAGTAGCGTATAGTGAGGACCAGAAAATGGGCACAGCACGTGTGGTTTAATGTGTACTCAAGACTGGTATTGTTTTGCTAGTTTCTCTAGTAACCCTAGAGACACATAGCAGAAACGTACCATCATCTTCTGGAGGAAGGTCTCGTAGTAGGGCTGCTTCCAGATGGGGTTGGTGTAGCGGTTGACGAAGGTCTTGAAGATGGGAGACTCCATCATGGTCAGGTACTGGGTCATCACGGGCAGGATGTTGATCAGGGGGCTCTTCCAGGGCTCAACGGTCAGCTGCTCCTCGAGCTAAGGTAAACAAACAAACAAACAAACAAACAAACAAGTCAGTAAGAGGCTCTTCCAGGGCTCAACGGTCAGCTGCTCCTCGAGCTAACGTAAACAAACAAACAAACAAACAAATCAGTGAGGGTTTCTTCCAGGGCTCAACGGTCAGCTGCTCCTCCAGCTAACAAACAAACAAATAAATCAGTAATGGGCTCCCCAAGCTAATGTAAGCAAACAGGCAGACACATGAATGAGGAAAGGCACTATTTCCTCTCATTAGAAAGAGTAAGGTAGCTTAGTACAGATCTGGACAAAACCAAAGCGCACTTACAGACAAACATACACATAATAGGCTTCCAAAAAGCCTTCTATTTCCGGTTGTATATATCAACAGGATTGGTCCAAACACATTACGAAATTCAATGTGAACTACTCAGTGATAGTGACTGTAGTGTACTCACGATGGGCATGTAGTCGATGAGGATCTTAGGCAGCAGCTCGGGCAGGTAGGTCTGGAACTGGAAGTACAGGTGGCTCTGCAGCTGTAAGTATAAACAGTGGGGGTTAACACAATTGTACAGAATGGGTATGATTCATATTAATTTAACTAGACATTTGTACTTTTAATGATTGCACAGAACAACAAATGCCTTCTGGTGGCTTTGATGCGGACTGTTGTGTACAGTAATCAGCCCTTGAGCAAAGTCGGATGGACTGAAGGTGATGTAAGGTTAAAGACCAGGGTTCAGGGATTCAAGGCTAAAGGTTAAGGGTCAAGGTTCCAAGGTCAAAGCAATACCAGAAGACAGACTAGGCTCGAAGACGGACAGGGTGAAGGTGATGTAGGGGTCAGGTTCAAGGTTAAGGGTCAAGGCTCCAAGGTTAAATCAGTACTTACTAGAGGCATGACCTGCTCGAAGACGGCCAGGGTGAAGGTGATGCAGGGTTGAAGGTCAGGGTCAAGGTTAAGGGTCAAGGTTCGGAGGTTGGATCATCACTTACCAGAGGCATGACCTGCTCGAAGACGGGCGGGGTGAAGGGGATGTAAGGTTAAAGGTTAGGGGTAAGGGTTCGGAGGTTAACTTACCAGAGGCATGACCTGCTCGAAGACGGACGGGGTGAAGGTGATGTAGGGTTGAAGGTCAGGGTCAAGGTTAAGAGTCAAGGTTAGGAGGCTAACTTACCAGAGGCATGACCTGCTCGAAGACGGACGGGGTGAAGGTGGTGTAGGGCAGGATGGTCTGGTACAGCACCTGGGTCATAACCTTGGGCAGGATGGTGGTGGGGAAGATGTGGGTCAGCATGTAAGGCACCACGGTGTGGGGCAGGGGCTTCTCGCTGTACACCTGTGGGGAGGAAAGGGAAGATGTGGGTCAGCATGTAGGGCACCACGGTGTGGGGCAGGGGCTTCTCGCTGTTCACCTGTGGGGAATGAAATAAGGATGAGCAGTTGTTACGTGCAGCGATGTGTAATGCAATATAGGCATGTTCAGGCGAGATAATAGTTTAACCAAGCAAGTTTAACTACTCCCGGTTCCAGGTAGTAACCTATGAGACAAAATACTACGTCATATATGATACTAGGCGAGTCTGATATCTGTTGCTAGTGCTTGTGAATGCCCAACTGCTATGTTACACCGAGAGACCTGCACATCGAACTGTCATGGAGATTACGTTGCTTATAGCTATCTAGCTATCTACTGTACGTGGTAGTTAGTACTTACGGTGGAGGTAGGCACGCTCATGAGGTGCTTGGGGAATGTTACAGTACTTACGGTGGAGGTAAGCACGCTCTATGGGAATGCGGTACTTACGGTGGAGGTAGGCACGCTCATGAGGAATGTGGTACTTACGGTGGAGGTAGGCACGCTCATGAGGAATGTGGTACTTACGGTGGAGGTAGGCACGCTCATGAGGAATGTGGTACTTACGGTGGAGGTAGGCACGCTCATGAGGTGCTTGGGGATGTCGAGCTGGTGCAGGATCTCGGGAGTGAAGATGGTCTTGAGGAACTCGGGAGTGATCATGCTCTTCATCAGCTCAGGGGTCAGCATCTCCTTGATGTACTCAGGAGTGAAGACGGGGGTCCTGAAAACAGTGACAAATATTGGGAATAAGTACAAGCTGTACAAACATAACAGGATCAAAAGTTAGACATGAGTACAGCAATGCCGGTATTCGCAGGAAAATACACCATGAGGAACTTTAGACTCTTCTTCAACGTAAAACAAAAACACCAAACATTTTCTCAGCCGTGACGGGGGACGATATTGCCTTCGGACGAACTTTGACCCACTGCTGACGTGAACAAAACTTTGCAGTACTATGGCCGTACTTGGGATACTCATTGAGGTCACCTGAGTTAGCGCCTAATGGCAGATACTCTGAACACTTGGGATTCAGCCCCGTCAATATTGTAAACTCCTCACAATTTAGCTATTGGCTGCAATAAGACAGTATAGCCGGTCCACTGAATAATGTGTACATGTGTTATATGGGTTTTTACCTGAAATAAAGAATGAATGAATGAATAAGGGTTATAAAAATTAATGAAGCCCACTTACTCCTTATCGTGGAAGTCGTAGAACTTGAGGTGCTGGGTGAGCGGGTGGATGAACTGCTTGTAGAAGGAGACGGGGACGTGGGCCTTCAGCTTGCTGATGAGCTCCACGGGCATGTCCTTGAAGTACGGCAGGGTGGTGTACTGGGTGTAGTGCTCGATCTCCTTCTCGATGGGGTAGAAGTGGCGCATGAAGCTGAGGAGAGAGGATAAAGAAACACACAGTTTGAGTTATAACTTCCTTTAATTCATTACTGGAGACAGGGAGTAAGATCGTGTGCTTGAAATAACAAGTTCAAACATCGTAAGGAAGGTCATAGTTGTCTAGTGTGGGGAAGGATGTTTGATCATGTAGTACAATACCGAGTGCCGAGACAGTTGTATCCAGAACCGTGCTTTATCCAGAACCATACTCGGACATATGATCGTGGATAGTTCACACATATCCAGAACCGTGCCTTAGGAAAATCTACGTGCTTGGATACACGGAAACTATCCAGAACCGTGGTCGTCTCTGACCTATCCCTGACCCATTAAGGCATAGAACCAGATATGCGAAGTTCTGGAAACAATGAAGTCCGAACTTCTCTAAAGATTCCATTGTTACCTGGGGGTGACGTTCTGGTAGGTGAACCAGGTCCAGGTGGAGGGGATGTTCCACATGTACCAGTCGGTGAAGTTGGCGAAGAAGGTCTGGTTGTAGCCGTAGTTGAACTCGTATCCGAGGATCAGGTCCTTGGTCATGTTCCAGTGCATCACGCCGGGCAGGCAGCTGTGCTTGAAGTACCTGGGGACGAGACATGGTGGAGTTTAATAGGTTTATAAAGACCTGGGAACGAGATATACAGTTAGAAACGTTGCTGTCAGTTTTGATGAACTTTAAAAAAACTACATTGTTAACGTTCTGCTTTAAGTGATTTTAAGTCCTCTATTCTTAGTGCTGCTGCTTTCTGCCATCGCCTTATTGTCAGTTTCTGATGCAATATAAAGTCAGTCTGGGAAGAATTACTGATATACGTACAAGTCAAACTCATGCAGAAGTGGTCACAAGTATGGGTTTGACTGTATGTCAATGCAAACTTGTACGTAGGTATGTCAATGCCCAGGTAGTTCGTACTGTTTGGTCACTACCACAGGGTTTTACTATATATCAATGGCCAAGTGGTCCTGCAGTGCTGGTCACGTCTAGTATAGGTCTGACTGCTCTCTTTTTTGTGTACAATGCATTGCTGTAGTATCTTCAAAGGCAACTTGTAAATACACCTGTTTCGTCCCCTCCTATTGATAAACGTGTTTGTGACTCACTTGTCGACGGACTCGAAGATGGATCCGATGCGGGGGATGGTTCCGTTGGCCAGCAGCCAGCCGATCGGGTACTGGAAGGAGGAGGGGTGGGAGATGCCGGCGTGGCAGGTGTTCAGGTCCTTCAGGTTCACGTAGGTCTCGTGGTGGCCGAAGCGCCTCCTGACGGTGTCCTTCAGCATGACACCCACGGTGTAGGTGTAGATGTTGTGGTCGTAGACCTTCTTGCCGTCAATGGGCTGTGAGGGGAGAAGAGAGAATGATGGTGTTAAATTTTGCTAATAATAAAATGAACCTTTTTTGATGGCTAAACAACTCTTTCTTTCCATGTTTTCTGATAGCATTGGTGTCTTAAAGAGGTGGATATACGACACAAATACATGGGTTTTCTGGAACCAATTGTCAACGCTGAAATACTAGATACCGAGATGGTGAAGTATCTCAAAGGGTTGTTAAAAGATTGTTTGTCCTGACCATGCCAGTATGATTAGTAGGCAAGCGCAGAGTGGCAGTTTCATCTTAGGAACGTTGCTGCCATTGAAATAGCATAACGACTTGAGTTACTCATCGCCACTGTTTTGAAGACGTACTGGCACACGAATTAATATGCGTACTGTAACGAACTTCAAGGTGGCTTATTGCTCTTCCTTAAAGAAAAAAAACGAAGTCTAAGCAACTCACGGTCTCGAAGACGTCGAAGTACTGGGACATGAAGGGCTGGAGAAGGAACTCCTTGCCGCCGATGAAGGTCTGCATGGCGTCGGTGGAGACGATGTCGCAGGTGCCGTTGTGCACCATCTTCATGCACTCCAGCTGGGAGGTGGCCAGCACGCAGCCCCAGCTGATCTCGTTAACCTGTGGAGATGTAATAAAACGTACATGAGCGCCACGTAACGATTCTGAACAGAAGTGCAGGTTGTGCACCATCTTCATGCACTCCAGCTGGGAGGTGGCCAGCACGCAGCCCCAGCTGATCTCGTTAACCTGTGGGAATGTGTTCACCGTGTTTGAGCGCCGCCTAACAGAAATTTACGGAACTGCATATTCTTAACTCAGATCTGAAAGTATATCTCGACCCCAAAATTGGATACGGATACAAAACCTACGATATTTTAGGAAATATCACTCTGTAAGACAACACCTGTGCTGAACTGAGAACTATATACGGTTTTAACAGCAACGGGTGCATCTGCCTGGCTAGCCCTTTGGCTAACTTGGAGTGTTTGTTTAAGCTTCTCACCTTCTCGGTCTTCATGAAGTACTTCTGCATGGACAGGCACTTGTGGTAGGACTCCTGGTGGTAGACGCAGAAGCGGGCGGTGGGCTTGGGCTTCAGGGCGTGGCAGGTGTCGTAGATCTGGAAGAAGTCCTTGGCGAACTGCTTCTCGGAGTCGATGCGGACCAGGTCACGGCAGTTGTCCTGTGGGTTGAGAGAGAAGGAGAATGAAAATGTGCAGAATGAAAAAAACTGTACCTTTTATCCAATGCTAAAGAATAATTTATATATGTTGTATCATTTGTTAACTTTTCAGTTATACTGATTTTCAGTTATAGTGATCTCAGTTAAGTTTTCTCGTGTTACTTGATTGTATGATTTACTTTTATACAAATTGCTTTATGTTTATGTGTCCCAGGTCCCTATATCCCCCTTGGAAATCAACAATTTACTATTGAAGAGGCCATCCAGGTGTTTATAAGATGAAATAAATAAATAAATAAATAAATAAATAAATAAAATAAAATAAAGTGTTAATGTCATAGAGAACGAATGGCGACAATTGTATGCACTGATCGGTATCAAACCTCTTCTGGAGGTCAAGACGTTAGAGGGAGAAAGTAGCGTAAAAATTTTACGGATATGGATATTAGATACAGGAACTTACGATTCGACAGGACAGGCTTCCATGTACCTTTGATCAGTCGTTGCTATATGGTTACATGGTAACAGTAGGAATGAGAAGAAGAAGAAAGAAGACATAAGGGCCTTACCTGGAAGATGAGGTCCTTCTTCAGCTGGCCCCTGCAGTAGTAAGAGTCCACGTCAGAGCTGAACATGTCGAAGGTGGTCACCTTGCTGGAGAAGGTCTGCAGAACAAAGTTTAAAAACAACGTTATAAGACCTGCAGATCAACAACATTGAGATGATGATAAAGTCTCCGTAGAAAGTTTTCACTTAAATATTGTTCAGATTTGAGGCTACAGTAACTAACCATTGTTGTTAAAAGATCTCAAAACTAGGGGACGTTTGTGCCCCGACAGCATTGGCCAAAGACCTCTCTTGGATTTTTCCCTTTGATATTCTACAGACAAAAGGCCACAGAAAGGTGATGTGTTCCAGTCCCTTGACAGTGATGTGAAAAGATCTCTACTCAGACTTTTGGATCTTTCTGCTTTACAACCTGCAGATGGAAGGAGACAGAGAGTTTCTGTATGTTCAGGTAACTTATGTGACAGCTCTTCACTACATTAGTATCTACTGTGTAAGGTGTAAAAGGCAGGGACAGAAGGCTGTTGTCTGTGTGTTCCCACCTTGACAGCGTTGATGAGCAGAGTCTGCAGAGTGTTGATGTACTCCTCGGAAGCCTTGTGGGAGCACAGCAGGGTGGGGCGGGGCAGGTAGCCCATGTGGCAGCTCTTCACGTGCCAGTTCTCCAGCTCCTCGGTGTTGTCACGGCACACAAGCTTGTAGTCGCGGCCTAAACAAACGGGAAAAGTGTTACAGGATGCCATATATGTATGTTATAGAGTGAATCTAGTACACGGCAAACAAGCTTGTAGTCGCGGCCTGAACAAATGGGGAGAGTGTTACAGGATGCCATATATGTAGAGTGAATCTAGTACACGGCACACAATCTTGTAGTCGGGGCCTACGGGAGAATCACAGGGTATCTGTTATGGAGTGAATTTACTACACGTTACACCAGCATAGATTCGAGGCCTACAGGGGAAAACGAAGAGTTTTGCTATGGAATCAATTTTGTACTCGAAACACCGACTTGTCGTTAAGATCTTCGTACACATCTGGCAGACAATACCCGTCTACAGGCACTTTGTCCTTCAGAAACCGGTAGGAAATCTCTTCCTTCAGTAAATCATGGCATAAGAGCAATTTAAGTCTGATAACACTACATGGTGATAATGAGACGGGGGACGTAACAGACTTTTTTTCATCCTCAGCTCAAGCTACCTGCGCCATATATCACGTGCCTGTAGAAGTGGGTCATGAGGTTTGAGAAAGCCTGGTGTATTGCCCTAAAATTGGTTCTTTGTATTATGACCAGAATCTGGTCCATATCTGTGAGTTTGAAATTGCGATTATCATGGTTGAAAGTACTTTGAGTGTGGAAAGAGAACTTACCGAACTTGTCCATGAAGGTGTCGATGTAGTGGTGGGGCAGGAAGGTGACCTGGCCCTTGCCCTCGGTCAGACAGCGGGAGGCGCCCTCCAGGCCGGAGTACTTGTCAAGGTACCTGGGCAGACAGGGAGGAAGTACGGTAAGTACATTTTCAGAATGAAACGGTAGTTTTCAGAATGTTCACCTAATATCGCTGATGTTTTCTGTAGTCTTTATCACTTTACATTTTCACATATTGGGTGGATGAGCATGATAACAGAAGTTTAGTTTCGCGTGCAGGTTATATTTCGAATTCCATTCCATCTGTAGATTTAGTAGCTCCATCTGACGCTATGTATGGATGTATAATCGATATGTGTATGTCTTTGCGCCGCTGATGCACAACAGGAACAAGTGTAAGGGTTCTTACTCCTTACTCCTTGTTTTAACATTTTCAACTACAGAAAGGGTTCTTACTCACTATCATTGTTTTGCAGCGATCATTTATAGCTACAGAAAAGGTACTTACTCGTGGCAGTACTGGCGGTCCTCAGAGCCGCACAGCTCGCACAGGGTGCTGGGGATGGTGCGGTTGTAGTTCAGGTAGCTCTTCAGAATGCCTGCGGATAGAAATCAGGCGATCAGAATACAGGCATATACTTACTCAGGCATTTTTAAAGACTAGGCGACAAGCAAGTCACTTAAGTCCATTTACCTGAGTTTTCATGACTTATGTTCTCTACGTGGAGACTATGTCAAGCATGATCCAGTAGGCAAGCCAAAAAAAAGCTACTCAAGCAACTGGATATGATTTTGGAAACGGTCAGACGTTTCAGGTAGCATCCACTACCTTTCGTCAGTGACACCTTGCAAACGTACTGCAGCAACTACTAGTGCCAAGGTGCGCTGCTGGAAAAACTGTGAAGCATGAAGAGTTTTAGCGTAAAATAGTGTTACAAACTACAAGCGGCACGTCGTAAGAGTCTTACCGGGGACGCAGCTCTTCTCGAAGAAGTGGACGAAGCTCTCCATCATGTTGCCCTTGTGGGGGATGATGTTGTGGTGGATCATGTGGCAGACGGGCAGCTTGAAGCTGGTGGGCTCGTACACGGAGGCGTGGCAGGTGGTCTTACCCTCCAGATCACGCCAGGTGGAGATGGGAGAGGACTTGGGAACAACAGCCAGGCTGATGGACTCCCAGGACTTCATGTGCTTGGAGACTCCCAGCTGCTGTAAACAAGTACACAAACAAAAAATAAGCAAACAAACAAATAAATAAACAGAGATGGGGGAGGACTTGGGAACAACAGCCAGGCTGATGGACTCCCAGGACTTCATGTGCTTGGAGACTCCCAGCTGCTAGGGTGGGAAATAAACACGTCAACAAACAAATAAACAAACAAACACAAACATGGGGGAGGACTTGGGCTAATGGATTCCCAGGACTTCATGTGCTTGGAGACTCTCAACTGCATTTACATTTACATGCCAGTAAACAAACAAACAAGGAAACAAACAAATAAAACAAAACTGAAAACAAATATTAAACCTGGAGGCTGCATTTGGTGGGTGTATCTTTAAGCTTGTAGCTTTGTTTGCAACAGTTTACAATACATAAAACAAACTGAACACACCCGCCATCGCTATTGCGTGTCGCACTGATAGAAATCGCCAGGTGGCGCTTTTCGCCTACCTTGAGCTCGGGCAGCTCGTACAGGATGGGCTTCAGGTGGTAGTTGCGCATGCCGGTGTAGATGTCCTCGCCCTTAGTCATGACGACATCGGCGTATCCGAGGTCAACCCTGGGGCACAAAGAAAGGAAAAAAAGTAAGTGAAAAGGCAATGCTTCTTTCTTATAACGAAAATTTCTAAAGAACTCTGAAAAAGACAAACACACGAACAGTAGCGAAATTCCGCCACGTTGCACACACACACACACACACACACACAACACACACACACACACACACACACACACACACACACACACACACACACACACACACACACACACGAACTAGACACACATATGCAAGGACAGTTTCGTACTACCCACTTCATGCAAATGGAAATATGATAAGTTCAGAGGCACTTCTTTCTTACAACGACACTCTGGAGAACTCGGAAATCAAACACAGTTGCGAAATTCAGT
>NW_017804664.1:713166-741783 GCF_001625305.1 Branchiostoma belcheri | reverse complement strand
CACACACACACACAGACACGCAGTCACACAGACACACACACACACACACACACACAGACAGACAGACACACACACACACACTCGGAGTTCCGTACTGACCACTTCATGCACTGCTCCTTGGACTTGGCCAGCACACAGGTCCACTCCCAGTGGGGCTCACCCATGTTGTAGCGGAACTCGTTGACCATGCGCTCGCATTTCTGCAACTCGCACTCGGAGGTCACGCACCACCTCACGGGGTCTGCGGACGGGGAAGGAAAATGTGAAAAGAAATCCCCATTTTGTTTTCTAACAGCGAACCACGGTTCCCTTGTCAAGCCATATACATGATCGTGCCGAAAACATGACTCCGACACTAATTGGGGATTTCCAATATTAATATATACAACGGGAGAGAGTAGTTTAGTCGTGATGTGGTAGACTAAACCTGACCAAACCCCAGTCGTAAGTCTAACCCTACCCCTGAACAATAATGCCAACGCTAACTCTAAGCCTAACTCTACCAACCCTAACCCTGGCCCTAAACACATGATCCCTAACGTTATGTGGTAGCTCAAGGATTTGGCTCAACACCGACAGACGGACGTCAATTTTCCAGTTGCTTCAAAATGTGGCTTGCGACAACAACGACAGTCGTTTTTTTACATCTTAATCTTTTGTCAGAAAGAGTTATTTCATGTTTGGGATGGTTACTTTAGTTCCAACACATCCAACTATTCACACTACATTCACTACAACTGTATAAGTAACCTATGTCATTTTGGGATAGCTGCCATACATCAGTAACACCGTACATATCATTACAGTCTGGCAATCGAACAGGTGATTATATGCTATAACCACCTTTTTGTAATAACCAATGTACCTATCACAGTAGCCTGGTGCAGAAGATTTGTCTTTAATTTTCAATGGGACCATCAAGAATAATGTTTCATTCAAGGGGACATCTTACCAATGGCTTAGTGGAAAACGACGCAAAACCCACAATTTGTTACATAAAAGTGTATTTATTACTTTAAATTCACCCGTAACTGTTGTATCAAACGTATTTGCAAAGCACTTGTAACTAGTTGTTTGACAACCACCAAATGTTATTACGTAGGTATGGCGAACAGCCACGTACGTACGATTGCGTAATTGTGAAGCAACATGTAGTCATGGCAACAAAACGCCCCTATTAATACGTATCCCACAATCCAGCGCCACGGAATATTCCAGCATGATCCCATGATCGTTAGACCACACATGGCCTTATATACCTCGTGACATGCATTGACATGAGTGAACTATTGCCCAGTCCGGACCGGACAAAGTACGGACCTTATCTACGCCAACGAAGCAAACTGTGTAAAAACAACCAGATGATCAATATGCCCAGCGGCCCGCACAATGCCTTTATCCGTCTGTTTGTGTGGTTTGGCACATCAAGCGGCGTTCGGAAAGACAAAGGTCGAGAGAGTTGTTTTTCCCGGCCGATCAGGGGGTGACTCAGGCCGCGGCAGCCTGAACTCTTGATCTTTGGAACTACAGAAGGAAGGGGGTGGAGGGAGAAGCATTTAGAGGAAAGGGAAGGCAAGGCTTTGTAGAAGGAAAAAGAACAGATATGACAAAAAATCTTTTTCAAAGAAAAGTGTAGGCAAGACGTAAAATTGTAAAGTAGAGGTGGTGAGTTGGCCATGTCAGGATGAGCTTTTGACCTGCAGAATTCCAATGATCAGGGCTGGATAGAAAAGGGCAAGGCAAAAAGTGGGATACGAAGAAACGGAGAAAGAGAGAGAAAAAGGAAAGAGAGAGGATAGCACCCCATGGAAAGAAAGATGTAACTGAAAACATTCTATATAAGGACATGAATATTAAGGAAAACGACGAAATATCATGATTCAGAGCAAGGGGTGGGGCGATATTGCCGGCGCCAGAATGTCTCATTGTTGCTCACAGTTCTGAAATGTACAGCTATGGTCATCTATGGACTGGTCGGTGGACTACCAATAGGAAGGCTGCAAAATGGCACACCTACCGCTCCTACAGTTCTGATTGGTCGCAAGTGTTTGGAGTATGTAATGACAGAGATCAGACAAGCGGTTTGGCATGCCGGGGTCTAGAAAGGCCCGCAAATGAAATAAAACGATTTTCACTTGCAGCGAATTGTACGTAGACCTCAGGAAAAGAAACCTTAAAACATCGTAAAAGGCACATCACCATTGAAAATGCATGTGTTGAACCCGAAATTTTTTTGACAAACTTGCTATTGAAACAGGCCTTTCTGAGATCTACCGTCCTTTAGGTTCTTTCCAAATCAAAAACAAATCTGTAATAACTTGCTTCTTACTCCTTTCATGCGGAACATACTGGGGCATTCATGTATCAGCGCTCAGATTGCAGCATGAATTTGCAACTTTCACCAGAAACCAACTTTTAGAAATGCTAGTGCTACGAATATTACAACTTCAAGACAACTTCCACAACTGCTAGTTGTAAAAATGGTGAAAACGATGTATGAATTACTTGGAAGTACGAAGAACCCCGTGGGTTTTCCCTGAATAAGGACTTACCCTGCAGCACGAATTCATAACATTAACCTGAAACCAACTTTTAGAAATGCTAGTGCTAAAAATAATACAACTTTCCCTTCAAGACAACTTCCACAACTACTAGTTGCAAAACAAGTGGTGAAAACGAAGTACTTGGAAGTACGAAGAAACCTTGGGTTTTCCCATAAGAAGGACTTACCCTGCGTCTTCGCGCTGGCAAAAGCCACAACGAGGAGAAGAAGAAACAGCTTCATGGTTACTCGTCTTCAGTCGTGCTGTGAGGCGGACCGCGGCGCGCTCAGGCTTTTATAGCTACGTAGGGACCGCCCGGCATGAGTGAGTTGACTCGTAGACAAAATCTAATCGTTATCCAGCGCCCCTCTTAATGTGCGCGACGACAGTTACCTGTGGCCCTCAGCATCTCATGGAACAATCAGGTAACCAAAAAGCTGATGTAGGAGGGTGGTTCAACATGTAACAAACTAGTATGTGCTACAGAAGGTAAACACAACAGAAAACACAAGCAACAAGCACACTAAGATGGCTAGGTCATGTGCTTAAGGAAGCCTGAAGAGCGGCTGTCCAAGTTTCTGCTGGAATGGACTCCCAACTTCGGGGAAAGATCCAAAGAAAGACCGAGGCATGATTGGCATGCATGTTGGACGATGCTAAGAATGACTTTGATGCAGGGCACTCACTAAGCTGACAATACTGGCCCACGACAAGGCATTGTAGGAGGCTAGAATTGCACATTTATAATGATACATATCCGTTGACTTGTTTAATGGCTGAAAAGGTGAGGAAGGAAGAGAATCTAGAACATCAGGGCAACTAAATCGTAGACGTGATCGAGTTGATGCTCACGTAATGAACAAAGGACCAAATCTTACCAGGCAAAGCGTTGGCATACGCCACGACAAGGAGGAGAAGAAACAGCTTCATGGTTCCAGGCGTAGATTCTTCAGATGAGAGAAAAACCTGTGAGGACAGCCTGTGGTGCGCTCGGGATTTATAGGGGCTGGGGGTCTTTCATGATATCCTCGAGTTGGTTTTGGAACAAGTTCAAACAAGTTCCAATAGAAAACTGTTTACAGTATGACGATGTAAAGTTCATGTCCATAAGAGATCTTCTCCACGTAATATCGCAGTGCCGAAACAGCACTGGATGGCACCTAAAGCGTCGAAACTAATATTACTGCCGTGTACCCTAGCCTAAGACTGTTCAGAAGGATAAAAAAACAAAGTCAAGTTGAAAACCGAGGAGAGGATACTACTAGCTTGTACAAATGACCACGGCTTACCAGGGAAAGCGTTGGCATACCAACATGGCAAGAGCCGAAACAGCACTGGATGGCACTGGAAACGTCGACACTAGTATTACTGCCGCGTACCCTTAGACTGTTCAGAAGGATAAGAACGCACCCAAAGTCAAGTTGACTATACTTATTGTATACTTACTATGGTTTTATGAGACCAAGGAAAGCCTCTAGCTTAATGTACAAATGACCACATCTTACCACCGGCAGCGTTGGCATACGCCACGGCAAGGAGGAGAAGAAACAGCTTCATGGTTCCGAGAGAAATACCTGTGACTGAGTGTGAGGACCACTCGTATATAGTTCCGTGAACATGTCCATGTTTCTCAGACCGTGAAATTTTGCCACTATGAACATATTAAAGTAGTCTCTATTGTATACAGGACCGTGCCTTTCCAGTTCTATGCCTGAATGGGCTAGGTTTAGGATCAGGCGCGGTTCTGGATAGTCTCTGTCGTATCAAAAACCGTTCCTTTCTAGTGCTACCTGGATGGGGTTGGACACAATTCGGGCTAACCAAGCCCGCGAGTCCCTTTCAAAATAAAACTTGAAACTACTGATGTACAAATGACCACATCTTACCACCGGAAGCGTTGGCATACGCCACGGCAAGGAGGAGAAGAAACAGCTTCATGGTTCCAGGCGTAGATTCTTTGGATGAGAAAAAACCTGTGAGAACCTTGTCTGGTGCACTCCGACTTTTATAGCGGCAGGGGGCCGTTCAAGATTCTCTAGTTTGTTTTGGAACAAGTTCAACCCACAGTATATGTTTGCAGTATGACGCTGTATTGTTCACGTCCAAATGAAACCTTCTCTTCGCTTGTAACACTGCAAGTGCCAAAACAGCATTGGATGACACAAAAAACGTCTTTAAAATTCTGCAGTCTACCCTAAAAATGTTTAGAAAGATAATAAAACGTCCAAAGTCAAGTTGAACTTGTAGAAATTCAGTGTGTTTAAAGTAAGTATGCTGTGACGAAGAGTCAATAGCTTGTACAAATAGATAGATTTTGTTTTGCGTCTGACAAAGGTAATTCTTAACTCCCCCTTGGCAAACAAATTCACCATTGGTTAAAGTGAGCTAGTCCCCAGCTAAAGCATGTCGGCACCCATACCACCACATCAGGCAGGTTACCCTGGTCAGCAGATTCTTATCTGGGCAAGGTTTGAGTGACAGTTACATTGTGCTGGGAGTGTAACCTGCCAATTGTAGTGCATGTCACAACTCATGTCACTTATAGCGTGGCGCAAATAGTGCAGTACATTCTATGACGGCTACATAGTATATATCATGTCAAATATGACAAAAAGTGCTGGCGTGGGTTGATTTTGGAAGTGTTTGAACTTGTCAATGGGAGAACGTGTAAGGAGACGTCAAGACTGAAGATGTGTGTGCGAGAACATTTTGTTGGGCAGATATTTATCGACTTGGATTTCAGATATTTGTTTAGAAGTTAATAGCAACTTTTTCGTTCCACACCATTTGATACCATACCGTATTAGTTTTGCTAGGTTGTTAAAAACCCATAGCCAGTGGCTATTACGAATGGCTGTATAGTCGTCGCAGCGTCCCTGTGAAGCTTGTGTGTTACGCCGAAGGCCGGTTATACTGACTGAGAATCATATACAGATATAGAAACCACCTTGCGGGTACAAAGTACATAAAATAACCCGACAGGTAGCCACAGTGTCTATTGGTAAAAAGGCTTTGTCATGAGTAGGATAAATACCGGTGTTTGTCTCATGCGCTCGTCAGGGACTTACTGGGTTCAAAGTACGTGCAGAACATACCACTGTGTTTAACCGAGTCTCTGACTAACGAATATATGTATATTCGGATGATTACTCATAGGAAATTCCAACTCTACTACTGGATAAATTACGGAGGTAAGGAGGTAGTATCCGGACGTTTCGAGAGATATCCACCACTCTTCTGCAGAGTCCTAATGTTCTAGTAAACATCCAGATTTTTACGTTTTTGTATTCTATTAAGATGACAACATCTTTTTCTTCCCACATAATGTCAGTGGTTTACGCAGGCCTCTCGTGTCATTTTACTCTGTTCTCACAACTTACTCAAGTCAACCTACTGCGTACGCACCACCACAGCGCCTGTTGGCTGAACAAACCCTCCGTGCACAAGTGTTGTGTTTGACACGTTGAAAGATTTGTTAAGATTTTACTGCCGGTCTTGAGAACAACGTGCTGCTTACAGCAGATTGGAGCAGGTCAACAAGCGTCGGGCATAAATCAACTTGGCACCTGACTTTGTTACCTTTGCTATTCCAAGGCGTGACCACATTCAGTCGTCGTACGGTTTTTGTAATCTCTTTAAGCAGATATTTTAGGGGCTACAAGACAGTACCAAATTGGCAAAACAGTATCAAATTGTGACATGAAATATAGTCAGCGTTCCTAAATTCACCACAAAGCGTAGTGAGCACCCCCATGTAGATCCTACTCTTTGAGATACGTTTTTAAGTAGCTGTTCAAAAGAATGATCATAGCAAATCATAGCATGGCATTGGTTTCAGAAGGGCGGCATATTCTGAATCCCAGTCCGCCATTCTTTACAAAAGTCAGTTTTTGGCTTAGTAAGGACCTTTGTAAACCACCGAGGGCGTATTCGGACATGTTTTTGCTTCCTGCCCTGTTTATCCCTGGTTCAGGGTGACCAAAGTTGACGACCCCTCACCGTGTAATGGAACCAAAGTTCACACACTCGGCAAACGGTAAACTGCTGATAACTGTGTGTGAATATGTGCTCATCGGAAAGCCCCGGGATCGGCACTGAATCATTTTTCATAAATATGCTGAATCAAGTTTGTTTTGGCTTTTTTAGAGTACCTTTGCTTTTGGCCTTTAGACTAGTATAATAACCCAGAGAGAACAATGTGTCTTGGGCATAGTTGAACAGATAATATAACCGTGTGGGGTAAGGTGCAGTAATAACAATGATTATATATTCATCATATCATCTGTATCATACCGAACATTCAGCCTCTGCACGGAAAGAACGCTGCACGCAGAAGAGTTGTACCCTGAAACGTGCGTCGTCGCGAAGACGCATTGCACTTAAACACTCTAGGCTTATTGTTCGCAGTTCTTATAAATCAGCTATGGTGTGTTTGAATCAGCTATGATGTGTATAAAACACAAAGGGCAATGGAAACTAGTTCGGTATTTACCTTGTTTAAAGCACCGCTGTGCAAATGTCTTTTATCTGCCTGAAACTGCAGATGAGCTAAATCGGGAAAACCTGTTTAACTGCGAGAGCAATTATCGAGGTGTGTGACGCGCCTGTTGCCGCGTGTTTGTCAATGAGGACCGCGAAATTTATCGGGTTTATCTGGTTTTATCACCGTTTCTTATTTACCGATGGTGACAAGACATTCCAACACTTAGGAGATGTCAGGCAATTATCAAGATAACTGTCATCAGCCTGCTGGGTGCCGTCCTCCATAATTACCACAGGATCTTTCATTTCGCTTGTGGTAAACTGATTAAGTTGCATTGTCTTTCTGCCATGACCAAAATTTTTCTTTGATATTAAATGGCATAAGCAGGAGAAATCCCTACTATGTTTTGGTGTTTAAAACATGTTGACTTCAAATTTCTAGAAACTACAGGTGTCTCTGTCCAGGCGTGTTTTAGGTTTGGAGGCATTCGACGTTCACGTTGTCAAAGAAGTGGCAAAAAAAAAACCGCCAAACAAAATGACCTCAATAAAAACTCGAAAATTTGAAACGTGCCCAATACCAAGTTCATGGAACACCAGGCCATTTGTGGCTTTGTGCTGACTTTGCAGTTTCCTGCCACTCCACATTAACCTTGCTGTAGTCAGCATTTATTTTGTTTACATAATGTTGCACGCCGACAGACATAGCTGACACTTTTCTGTACACGTACTTCAAAATAAATTTACCACATGACACTGATCAGTTTTCTGATTATGTGAAATTAAAACTGTTTATAACGTCGTACAGAAAAGGGATGTACAACATCACCCACTGTGCCCCTTGGCTTTTGCCAAGCCTGTTGCGTCCAGAACCGTGCTTTATCTAGAACATGCTAGAACACCGTTCTGCATATAGTCCATGCCTATCCAGAACCGTGCTTTATCTAAAACATGCCCGGACACCGTTCTGCATATAGTCCATGCCTATCCAGAACCGTGCTTTATCTAGAACATGCCCGGACACCGTTCTGCATATAGTCCATGCCTATCCAGAACCGTGCTTTATCTAGAACATGCTCGGACACCGTTCTGCATATAGTCCATGCCTATCCAGAACCGTGCCTGGAGCAAATCTACGTTCTTGGATACACAGAACCTACCCATAACCGTGCCTGATCTAATACCGGTACCCCTTCCCCTTTCTGACATAGAACTAGAAAATCGCGGTTTTATGTACGATAAGGCCCGTTTTGATTACTGAGGTAGGAAGGCGAGGCCCCTGCGCTGATTGATGTAGCAGTCTTGTTGACCCTTGTACATTATACTGCTGCAGCGGCAACTTGTTGTCAACATCAGTCGACTAGTTATAAATCCTTAACAAAGCTCTGGGCGTGTAAGCAAAACACTTGTGCGTGGAGACTTTGTTCATCAAACACGCCTCAGCAGTTTGAAACCACTTGGCACCTGATTTGCTGGAAAACTTCCAGTTTAAGTCGGAAGGGGGTGTAGAGGGAGGCGTTGTTACTAGTTATAAAGACGAGGACAATCAGACCTAGGTGCATGTGAGCTACACGAAATAACAGAAAAGGGATGTCCCTTCTTGGCTGTAGAAAGCCAATGACACAGAATTCACAAGTTTTCTCCGTTTTTTCTTCATTTCTCTGGGTCTTATTTGAATGTCCACCGTTATGACCAAGAAATATTTTTCCAGTGCAATGACCTGTAGGTCATGGGTTACAAAGCCATGTCATCAGAGCTGATAGCTTTACCCCAGGCACGGTGGGCTTCGAACCCTGGACCTTTTGGACCATATAAAGGGTCACTTAAAAACTGGATCACTTCCAAAAAAAGTATGTCAAACGGCAATGCAACTCGCTCTGAAGTGTTTTTCAACGTTTTGAATGGCTCTTTATTCCAACTAGAGTGCCCAAACATATTTTGACATACAAATCAGGCCATTTATTTCTTCTTTTGTCAAAAACATCGCGATGTTTACAATGAGAGTTGAAGTTTGACCGTGGTACTGCCAAATAATCGCCCGGTCAGCCAAAGATGTTGACTGTGTGTTTAATATGATAAATATGGTTCTATGTTTGCTCGATTGATGGCCTGGTGAGACTGAACTGCCAAAGACAATGTTTGCCCAATATTGAGCAGATTTAAACCCGAATGCCCTATACAATTTGGCCCATTGTGATGGTAGAAGTTTAGAGTCAGACTTTGGGAACCGAACGCCGACTTTGTGCTGGTAAATGTCGACACTGAATCATCACGAGAGAATGGAACTACCATGTGCCCACACTTCACGTGTACCGAGTATTGTATTTGCCCCGTTTTAATATATATATATACAACTGACTTGATTTTTTTTTTGCTTATTACGATTTGCCATCTTACATTTTTTTGCCGGTGACAATTAGCCACTTTTCATAAAGGCAGGTTTGCATATACTTCTGGAGAATAGCCTTTTAAAAAAAGTTGAATATGACTGAAGTTGAGCTATGACTAGTGTATTTACATACACTATGGTGTAACCTAATAAAAAGGATATGCTTTAAAAGGCAGCAGGAAACTTTCTATGTTTGAAAGTCATTGTGAAATAATTAAAATCTGTGATTGTTTTTGACTTCATGTAGGTCTAAATCAATAAAAGCAATATCTAAGTCCTGACGCTGAGTAAATGTTGATTTGACGTTACAGCCGACAGTTCAGCCGACAAACATGCTCAGGGTTTGGTATGGTACTGATAGTAACTGATAAGGGTGCTGTCACTGTTGATCTAACGACAGTGAGCACAAACTGATTTGACAATCGTTAGCAGCTCTTCGATGCCAAAGATGGCTGTCTGTGTTCTCATTACTGGGCCGGGACTTCATATGGTTTCATCAGAGACCAAATCCTAAGACACGCACTGTCCCCGATACTGTGTACGGTGTTCCGTAGTTGGAACTACTGTGAATGCCATCCTGTGCAGAGTTGAGTCATACTAATCTATATTGATTTATAACGTGTTGCTAATCTCCAAGCAGATCATACGGTGGCAAGACAGCATCCATTGGCCAGAGGAGTGTCCATTAGCCGCTGTATGATCTGCTTGGAGATTAACTCGTTGCCTCTCATTGGGTAAAGTCAGCGGCACCTAAGGGGTCCTGTCACAGTGCCCAGTAAACAATGGTTATGATTTATTACTGAATAACGTATTGTTATCGTGGTTATATGTGCTATAAATGACGCTGTTGCCATGCAATGTACGAGCGACGAACTTTCCCTGCTTCCAAGTTACGTGAACAGCGGCTTCTAGATTGTTCGGAGGCGAGGCGAACACATAAAACACATGCTGCCCTATATACCGGGACTGGCATTAAGGGCAGTGGGTAATTTAAAGTAAGCGCACATATAACACATATCAAACACTGTTCTTTCAACCCTGAATAGACGTTGAGTTTTGTCCTGTCAAAAGGTTTGATAAGTTATTGTAGAATTGTATGTTGTCTTACCCTAAAATCAGTCAGACCCTAAAATCAGAGGACCACAGTGTTTGATAATTGATGTAGGTTCCTTCCCCTTTTTGGATAGCCATGACACAAATAACTAGATATGTGACCATGACAAGCATAAAAACAACCGTCAGCATTATTTGTTTACCGTAATTTGTTTTTTCTTCTATTAATAGGAAATCCAAACAACAAACATACGATGACAACTCTTTGTGTACTTTGGCCCTGTAGTACCCCCACCCACGGGTGGGCGTGTTCCAAATGGCGCGCTGTGATTGGACAAAAAGTTGTAGTCCTCAGCAGCAACAAGTGTCAGCTGAGGTAGATAGGTAGTCACCACGCATGCGCGGGTCAAAGGTCATGGCCATCAGATGACAGCACGTCCCATGACCTGAACAACATAGAACAATGTACCAGTGTGACCTCAGTATTCTCCATCTAAGCATTGCTATGAACTTTAATTCATCTTATTACATCTTTGAGTTTGAAGCATGGAGTCATTACCAAATTAAAGACTCAGTTCTCTCTGTATGTGTCAGAAATAGATAAGTGCCATAATACTGGGCACCATGACACATTTCTGTAAATACCATGATATCTTATGCAGAAAATAAAACGTGATGTTTGTAATAGGCTATGAATAATGCTGTTTTCTATGCAACTCAATGACCTGACAAGCCCTTGGATCTGACAAGTGCATGTAAGTTATCTTGATCAAGTCGTCAGGCAGACAGCTGCCTACTTCATGTTCGGATGAACAACCCTTCTAACATGTAATCGTACATTGATACTGATAATATAGTGATATGGATAACTTTCAACTGATATCAGAAAATTCCACCCAGAAAAGTTTGCTGTGTGTGTTTTTTTCCTACTGTTTTGGTCTGGAATGTATGTGCCTTCGTACTATGTTTTTTCTTCAGTTGAGTAATTTTTCTTTCCTACATTTTTTAAAGTGATTAAAATTCGTTCAGTTATCATTGTTTCCCTCCCACGTTGCGAACATAACGTATCCAAACCTCGCCCATGTTGATTCAACACGGAGTTTGGACGTTGACCGCCCCATTACATAATCAGCAGGCCAAACTTTAACTAAATCATCATAATGTTTAAGCTTACAAAGGAATGGTGGTTGGTCATCAAACGTATTGTAAGCAGAGGACTCCAGCATGTGATGCAAGATTGTGAATTAAAGAAACAGATTAACATTTCTCTATGGACGTTTGAGCTGATTGTACAGCGTAATGATATATAGCACTGGAGAACGTCGAATCTAATTCGATATCGTGTTTATCACTATTAAACCTTATTGATAGGATTTTGATTGCCAAACAGTATCAACAGTTTGACTGGGGGAGGGCATGTACAAAGGCGCCACACAGCGACTTCAGAATACAATAGCAGCCCTTTGGCAGGTAAAGTTTTCAAAGTTACATTGTCTAGTCGTATTTTGTTGAAAGAGTTTACGCCCCTTTCGCGTTGCCAAAATATGACAAAATGTATCTCGAATGCATAACTCAACGTGAATTTTAGGTAAAATGTCAAAGACTGGCTTTTTATCCGGTTAATCCTGCGAAAATGACCACATTTCATTCAGCAGGTGTCCCTCAGGTCAAAAAGTTTGGTGACCTTTGGGTCAAAGGTCAAAACAAACATGGCGGCCGTGGCGGCGAAAACTGGGGGAGGGCGGCTAGCGGGGACGATAGCTCTGGTCACAGGTGGGTTTGAGCGGTGACTAAGGAGGTAGGAACGGGTTAAGTACGTGTGTAACGTGTTTACAGGCAAAAGAAGCGAATTAGTACCGACGAAAAGGGTTGTCGTGGACAAATAAGCTTGCTTGCTTCGTACAACTTACAAGTGATCACTTCCGCGATTCCGGTTGCATGTTGTGGTACAATACAAACTACCAGTATGCAAGGAGGTTTTATTTTCAAGCTCCGTGCTTCTACTAGTATTTAAAGTATTCAGGCCAGCATCGGTACGTATATAGTGCTATTAACGGTATCATAGTTGACTCTAGTATTTGAGGATTAATAACATCATTAACCAGTGGTTATAGTGTTCAGTGAAAACCAGAGCCTACCTGGAAAGCACTACTCAGCTTAAGAAAAGAGGGTGAAGAAATCAGAAATAGAGAAAAAGAAAATAAATGAAAACATCATATACTGTATGTACCAGACGTGTGCATGGTCGACATGTCTGTCACCATGGTGACTGTTTCTATGGTTACCCAGGTGGCGGGAACGGGATCGGGCGAGCCGTGTGCCAGACGTTTGCCCGGGAGGGAGCGGCGGTAGCAGTGGTGGACAGGAACCAGCCAGCTGCACGGGAGACACTCGAGTCACTGCCGAGTGTTCCACATGGGAAGCATCACCAGTATACCACGGATGTGTCCTCTTCTGCTGATGTTAATAAACTGGTAGGCATGCACACACACACACACGCGTGCACACACACACACACACATGTACACACACACGCGCGCGCGTGCACAGACACACAGACTCACACACACACACACACTCACACATACACACACACACACACACGCGTGCACACACACACAGACACGCACACACACACAGACACGCACACACACACAGACTCACACACACACACATACACACACACACACACATACACACACACACACACGCATACACGCACACACACATACACGCACACACATGCACACACACACACACACACACATATAAGATACACACACACACACACATACACGCTGTTAACAAACTGGTATGAGTATGGTACTCTCTCACACTCTTTACCTCTCTCTCTCTCCAGCTCCCCCTCTCTCTCTTTCTCCCTCCCTCCCTCCCTCTCTCTCTCTCTCTTTCTCCCTCTGTCTCTCTCTCTCTCACACCCTGAGTCACATTGGGAGATACACACACACATGCACACACAACGAAACACAAAATGCATGCACACACAACGAAACACAAAATGCATGCATACACTCAAACACACATACACACACACTCACACTCTTTTTTTTTTATAAGCCTCAGTTAGCTGGCTTTACAATGCATGTACATGTCTTATGTAGAAGAATAAGAAGAACATGTATATTTATGTTCATTCACGCGTGCACACACACACACACACACACACATACGAACACACACAAACACACACAAACACACGCTTTTTAGAAGCCTCAGACAGCTGACTTAACAATGCATGTACATATATTATGTACTGAGTACTAGAATAAGAACATGTATATTTGTATGTTCATCCTCGTTCCTCCCCTCCAAGGTCTCCGATGTCTGTTCGGACTACCCCTCCCCGCCCAGCGTTGTGGTGACGTCAGCCGGCATCATCAGGTACGCCCCCTTTCTGCAGGTGGATGAACAGCACTTTGACGACGTCATCGGTGTGAATCTCAAGGTTTGTCAACATTGGATGACCATTGTTTTTACCTGTATCAATGTATTGATCTCATACGTCGATGAAGGTTAGACATCCAGGTAATACGATACGCCAAAAAGCAGTTACTCAAGCAACTGGATATGATTTTGGAATCATATCCAGTTGCTTGAGTAACTGCTTTTTGGCGTATTGATCTCATATTTGATCAATAACCAATATTTCCCAATTGAGGGTGACTGAGTTGTGACGAATAGATGAATAAGATGATGATCCTTTAGTCTGTGTAATACAAGCCTGCACTGTCCAGGGTTCTATAGGCTATAAAGCCATTCCCTACAGAGTTTAGTTTTGCATGTTTACCATGCAGGCAAGTTCTATTTCTTAGGGGTGTTAGCGTGTTAGCTATTAAGCTTAGGGGCCTCACTAATGAGAAGTATGATTAAGTCAGGTGCAATGAATATGGATCTACAGACAATACAAGTTAAGGTGAAAGGACATCTTTGATTTTTTTTCTTCATGAACAGGGCACGTTCCTGGTAGCGCAGGCCTTTGCCAGACTGATGGTGCAGAGGAAACTGCAGAACTGTTCCATCTGTACTCTGTCCAGTGTGTCGCTCAGAACAGTAGGTCTTCAGGGATAGACATATGGCATATGGCATTGGTTGTAGGGTATAGACATTGAAGAACTGTTGTGATGACAGATTTTTAGTTTAATTTTTAATCACTCATGACCAGTCTATACCAGATTAGCTTTGCCACTTGGGAATACACATGGGAATGATTGTTGGCACAGTTAAGGGAAGATAGCTCTACATCTACATTATACATTGTATTGTTTGTCATCAAAAGATGTTTTTGTTTTCCTCCAGGGTACAGCCGATCGCTCTCCCTACAACACTACTAAGGGTGCGATAGTGTCCCTCACCAAGTCCATGGCTATAGAACTCGCACAGTAAGTACCTTGACTGCCTTTATATATTTTATTAATTTTAAAGTTTTTGACTGCAAGAATTTTTTTTCATCCATATTGATCCTCAGTGTTCATATCACAGCAGACACATAGGGAATGTAGATGTTACTGTACGCTAGTTTGTCAGTGTGTTTGTATGTACAATCATGCATTTATCTATCATCTGTCTCCATCATCCTATAGATATATAGATGGATACATGTATAGAAGATAGATGTATTTGTATGTCAGTACATGTCATTGAATGTTGGTTTTCACAGGACCTAGAACCATATACTACTAGAGATAGATGCAGACAGGTAGATAGTTACATATACCTACCTGTACATATATAAGTATATTGAATGTTTGTTTCCCCAGGTATAACATCCGGTGTAACACAGTGATCTCAGGCAGCATATATACAGATATATTAGATAGATACATATGCTTACATGTATTATGTGTACATGTATATTGAATATAGGTATAACATCCGGTGTAACACAGTCATCCCAGGCAGCATCAGGACTGAGATGGTGATGAAGAACAGAACACCTGAGGAACTCCAGCAGGTGAGAACAAAAAAGCTGACTCTTTCAACTCAATGTTTCTGTTTTAGTGCTTCCTCTATTAAGTCCTTAGACAGGAATACCCAGACAAAATAATTTTGTAACAACCAGGACATTTGGATATTGTTAAAAACTGTTGCCCTTTTCTTCATTGTGTACATTGAAGAATAAGACTTTCATCATATTTGATGTAGGCAACTCAAAGGCATAAAACATGACTGTAGTTTACTTTGTCTTCTTTCAGAGGATTCAGGCCAGTGTCCCTCTATGTCGTGTCGGTGAACCAGAAGGTAAGATTCAACATTATCTATACATCACCACTGAGACCAGCTTTGGTAAATACATGTAATGAAAAAACAAAAACAACTAGAGGTCGGAGATCTCATGTCTTCGTCAGAGATACATCGTTCTAGAGAAATTAACATGCGTATTCTTCACTCTTTTTAACAATCAATTTGGTCTAAAGAACAAAAGAATCTCTGTACTATTTTTATGGTACAGAACACCCTGAAACGGTTTGCCGCAGATTATACAGATGCGTCGTCACCCGTGTTAGCCCCCCCCCCCCACGTTATTTGAGTTTGGACTGTTACTGGAAAAAAAACGTTCAAGAAATTCTTACTGTGTTGAAAGTGTCACGACAGCGCCTCAAAATATAATAAGAGAAGATGTTATAAAGGAAAGAATCAAAACAGGGTGACTACTGCTGTTTTGTTAATTTGTCTTTATGACAAATAGAAGACTTGTTTCTTGTGTTCTTTGTGTCCTAACATTTGTACTTCTACAGTTAGTATATTCCAAATCTAGGCATCTCGTTTTTCGGCCCTTCGTGTTTTTATTGCGCGCTTGCCTTAAATTCAAGGTAATTAGATTTAAGGTCTCCAGTGGATGTCATCCATAGCAATTACTTGGTGTGGCCGGCTGAAGAAAATAACCTGACATATGTCCAACCTATCCTCCCCCTGCTGAAGTTATAGTACAATCCCTCAATGTAACGTCATTTGATCCCATCCCATTATGGGGTTCCCCAGCTATATCCAGCTGTCGGCTGTCTCCAAGCAGATGTAGGTGGGGATTTCTAAACACAAAAGGTCCTATTACGGGGACATAACGACCTCCACGACTCTCATCTTTGAACTCAATCTTGGAAACCATCACAGTAACATGCCTATCAAATTTCATTAACTTCCATCCACACATACAAAAGTTATCCTGCTCACAAGAAAAGTTAACAAAATGCCCCCTGTAGTCACAACGAAACCCCCCACGAAGCTCAGTAACGAACTTAACCTTGGTCCCAACAATAGTAAGCACCACACCAAGAATTATAATCAACATTTTACAATTACTTGAGTTATCTTGCTAACAAGCCACAAACACAAAAGGTGCACTAACGTGACGCACGGACCCCCCACGAAGCCGAAACTTGTACTTGACTTTGGCCTTAACAGCGGTAATCTGCCTGCCAAAAATCATGGACGTCGAATGATGCCTTCCAGAGTTATATTGCAAAATCCGCAGTTCCCCACACTCCGGCGAGACAATTTCATAGTCCTTCTGACGAAGACAATTAGTCCTAACTTTTCAACAGACCAACCAGTCTTCATTAATGATTGAACAAAGTATGACATCATGTTATGCAGGTGACTTTACAAGCACTGGATGATAGGTTACAGAAATTTTATGGCGTCCCCCGTCTCTGTTGAGGTATAGCTGTAGGGCCCAGATGTTGTATCTAAATGTTGTCCTTTCCTCCTCCTACAGAGGTGGCCAACCTGATCCTGTTCCTGGCCTCCAGTGAGAGCAGCTACATGACTGGGCAGGCAGTGGAAATTACAGGTATGTACATGTACAAGTGTTATCAATTATGTGCATGACTAATCTGCAAGAAGGGGTTTTAGTCGGGTGGGGGGGGGGGTATTTGCAGGGCAGAGCCATTCATGTTTTGTTATTTAGTAGTGGCCACAATTGTGTTTATTTCCGAAAAATGAAAGAAATTGCAAAGGAAAATCCCAACAACAGAGTTACAAAAAACTCTACCTAGATAGTATGCTTTTAGTGCCCCATTTGTGTAAAAGAGAACTATTTACTAAAGACAAAAGTACCCTAAGATTAGAACCAAATAGAGTTCAGATGTTTAATCTTATTCCATTTCTTCATCACATTGCAGACTGTAAATAAAAATGCTGGAATTGTTCATGCTTTAACCAGAACCAAACTTTTTCCGTCTTTTTTTTTCTACTCCAGGTGGGATGTAGACGTCAAGCACCACAATATTTTTAACATGCCGGATTTACAGACTCTTTACAGGATGGGTGACCGTAGTCATCTTTTTTACCTCAGGTTTTAATTTTGGTCTATTAGTGAGCAGAATGATCAAGTAGGCACAAACAAGACAAAAACATGTCCTCATCTGTACATGTGGCATGGGAAACTCTATGATAAGGCAGTATTTATATGTGCATGTGTAATTGTAATGATGTTTCAATCTAGAACAGTGATTTAATGGAGTTGTGATTGGACTGTTTCTGGTAAATAAATGCTTCGTGTATGTATATAAAGAGGAAAGACAGAGAAAGAAAACATTTTCGTCTGATTCAGTTTGATATGCTTTATTATCTCCAAAGTAAAGTGTCCATAATTTTTCTACGCTAAAATAGCTATGTACAACAAAAATATTAAGCTGAATGTCTAACAGTAGCATACATTTTTTGCAGTACAAAGTTTTATGCATGTACTTTCCCATTAGACTGTATTTAAACATAAAAATGTCAACAAACATTAGAATGATACCATTTGTGAAAGACAACATATCAAATTACTTCTGTACACTTGCTAAATGATGACACATACGAAAGTCACATTATTATCATGCATTACACTCTTACTGTTAACATAATATTATTTTGTAGTTTTTAAAACACCGAACAAAGTAAACACAGGGTAAACTTTGAAATTAGAACTGCAGGCACATGTACAAAGCTGAACAATCCAATGATATGTAATATGACCACGTTTCCTCGCACCTCGGGCCAATTGTTCCAACATAACAAGTCATACCTAGGTGAAAACTTCGCTCGCTATATAACTGAATTTACAAAAATATATTTATTTCATCATTAACTGGCTTCATTTCACATGATTGTCCACTATTGCACACTTTCAGTATGCTGACATATACACAGTATGCATATGGACGAAATTGTCTTCTTTATATATATATATATTCATACACGTCTTGTAGATCATGAGACATATATGCGAGTGGCTGGAAGTACTTACTAAATACGTGTATTCATATCTTCCATCCTCATGTTCCCGACAACTGAAATGATGGAATTTTCTCCCAAGATGGAAATGTATTTTGACCTTTGCTCTTTTCATTTAAGCAAGAGGATACTTTTCACTGCCGTTTGTATCACAGAATATAACCAGTGATAATTCCCAAACAAAGAATTTTTCCCATTGACTTTTAAGTAGATTTCCTGCGAGGACAATAGTTTTGATTCTCCATCTTTAACATTTAGGCCAGTGTTGGTCTTGTTTGTGCGAAATGATATTTTACACCCATATATACATGATCCCTTTTAGTATTCAATGAATTTTGCTGTTAGGATCGGCACTGTTTAGCTTTTGGGTAATGTCATCCGGTTATTTTTGTTTCCTGTCCCCAAAAAACCTAGTCAACACCACTACTTTTGTTTCCCCTTTCTCCTCAGCTACTTCAAACTCGATTTTACGTGTTTTGAAGATAAGTATTGCTCCCTGTCATTTCGTCCTGAAATGACAGCTGTGCATCATTTATACATCTCAACGTTCCCTAGCTAACATGGCAGTTTTTGTGTCCTTTCTGCTTCTTGGAATTTTTTCTCTGCTCCTGTTCGTTTCCTGACTCTGTTCCTGTTCGTTTCCTGGCGATGGCCATGACTGACCGAGACTGACATCTGACCTGGTCTAGTTTACCCATTGCCTCGGTAATGTCCTCCTGTTCCTGTTCGTTTCCTGTCTCCGTTGCTATGGCCATGGCTGATTGAGAGTGAGAACTGACCTGGTCAAGTTTACTCAGGGCCTTGGTAATGTCCTCCTGTTGCTGTTTGTTTCCTGTTTCCATGGCGATGGTCAGGGCTGACTGATAGTGAGATCTGGCCTGTTCCAATTTGCCCAGTGCCTGGTAGGAAGCAGCTATGTTTTCATGTGCTGTTAACTCTTCTGTCTTGTTTCCATCCTCTTGGGTCATCTTCAGGTGCTTCTGATGCCACTCCAGAGCTGCCTCATTATCCTGCATAGCCTCACAAGCCAGTCCGAGTCTGTTGTAAGCCTGTCTCTCCCTGTCCTTCCTCTCCAAGTCTTTAGCCAGAGCCAACATCTCTGTGTAGTACTTGTGTGATTCCTGTGGTTCATGTAGCTGTTCCCTGTGTAAATCACCCAGACGGAGGTAAATGTCCATCTGTTTCTGTTTGTTTCCTGTCTCCACGGCGATGTTCATGGCTGACTGATAGTGAGATCTAGCCTGGTCCAGTTTACCCAGTGCCTTGTAGGAATCAGCAATGTTTTGATGCGTTATAAGCAGGTTGTATCCAATTTCCTGACGTATCGCCAGGTCCTTCATGTCCCACTCCAAAGCATTCCCATACTCCCCCATCGCATAGTGGGCCCGTCCCAGTCCATTGTAAGCCAGTCCCTCCTGACGCCTGTCCCCCAACTGCCTGGCTAGTGCGAGGTACTGTTCATAATACTGGATGGCTGTACGTGGGGAGTGGAGTTGTTCCCTCTGCAAGTCACCCATCTTACAGTAAACATCCATCTGTCCATGTAGGTTCTCTGTCTGCTGTGCCAATTGTAAGGCTGTGTCGAAGTGGGATGTCGCCTGTTCGGTTTTTCCTAGTAATCTGTATGCATCGCCCACATCCGCAAGCACTGTTACCTCGTCTTTCTTGTTTCCAATTTCTTGACTTATCGTCAGATGCTTCTGATACCATTCTAGAGCTGGTTCATACTCCCTCATATTAACATGGGCGTCTCCTAACCTGTTGTAAGCCCATCCCTCCTCATGCCTATCCCCTAACTGTCTGGCTAGTGCGAGGTGCTGTTCATAATACTGGATGGCTGTACGTGGGGAGTGGAGTTGTTTCTTCTGCATGTCACCCATCTTACAGTAAACATTCATCTGTCCATGTAGGTTCTCTGTCTGCTGTGCCAGCTGTAAGGCTGTATCGAAGTGGGATGTCGCCTGTTCGGTTTTTCCGAGTAATCTGTAGGCATTTCCCACATCCGTGAGCACTGTTACCTCATCTTCCTTATCTTCAATTTCTCCACTTATCTTTAGATGCTTCTGATACCACTCTAGAGCTGCTTCATACTCCTCCATTGCAACACGAGCGTCTCCCAACCTGTTATAAGCCCATCCCTCTTCATGCCTGTTCCCCAACTGCCTGGCTAGTGCGAGGTACTGTTCATAATACTGGATGGCTGTACGTGGGGAGTGGAGTTGTTCCTGCTGTAAGTCACCCATCTTACAGTAAACACGCATCTGCCCATGTCGGTTCTCTGTCTGCTGTGCCAGCTGTAAGGCTGTGTTGAAGTGGGATGTCGCCTGTTCGGTATTTCCAAGTAATCTGTATGCATTTCCCACATTCGCAAGCACTGTTACCTCATCTTTCTTGTCTTCAATTTCTTGACTTATCTTCAGATGCTTCTGATACCACTCAAGAGCTGCTTCATACTGTCTCATATCAACATGGGCGTCTCCTAACCTGTTGTAAGCCCATCCCTCTTCACGCCTGTCCCCCAACTGCCTGGCTAGTGCGAGGTACTGTTCATAATGCTGGATGGCTGTACGTGGGGAGTGGAGTTGTTTCCTCTGCAAGTCACCCATCTTACAGTAAACATCCATCTGTCCATGTCGGTTCTCTGTCTGCTGTGCCAGCTGTAAGGCTGTGTTGAAGTGGGATGTCGCCTGTTCGGTGTTTCCAAGTAATCTGTAGGCATTTCCCACAGCTGTATGTGCTGTTACCTCATCTTTCTTGTCTTCAATTTCTTGACTTATCTTCAGATGCTTCTGATACCACTCTAGAGCTACTTCATACTCCCTCATATCAACATGGGCCCATCCTAACCTGTTGTAAGCCCATCCCTCATGACGCCTGTCCCCCAACTGCCTGGCTAGTGCGAGGTGCTGTTCATAATACTGCATGGCTGTATGTGGGGAGTTGAGTTGTACCCTCTGCATGTCACCCATCATAAAGTAAACTTGCATCTGTCCATGTAGGTTCTCTGTCTGCTGTGCCAGCTGTAAGGCTGTGGTGAAGTGGATTGTCGCCTGTTCGGTATTTCCGAGTAATCTGTATGCATTGCCCACATCCGCGAGTATTGTTACCTCATCTTTCTTGTGTCCGGTTTCTTGGCTTATCTTTAGGTGCTTCTGATACCACTCTAGAGCTGCCCCATACTCCTTCATATCAACATGGGCGTCTCCTAACCTGTTGTAAGCCCACCCCTCGTGACGCCTGTCCCCCAACTGCCTGGCTAGTGTAAGAGCCTTTTCATAATACTGAATAGATGTACGGAGGGAATTGAATTTTTGTCTCTGCATGTCACCCATGTGAATGTAAACACTCATCTGCCCATACTCTTCCCCCTTTTCCTGCGCCATCTGTAAGGCCTTGTCAAGGTGGGACTTTGACTCGTTTGCTTCACCTAGTAAAGCACCAACATTCATGCGTGTTATTATCTGGTCTCTTGTATTTGCACTGTCGAGGGTTAGTGCCAGGCTCTTCTGGTGCCACTCTAGTGCTTGTTCGCAATTTTGCATATACTCACAAGCTAACCCAAGTCTGTTATAGGACCGCATTTCCCAAAATTTGCTCTCAAAATCCTTAGCTAGAGCCAACATGTTTGTGTAGTACATGTGAGACACTTGCGGCTCTTTTAGTTGTTCTCTGTGCAAGTCACCAAGCTTACAGTTAATGTCTATCTCCTCAATCTTGTTTCCTGTCTTCCTAGCCAAACGCAAGGCTGTTTTATAATTAGTTTTTGCCTCTGAATGTTTAACTGACAATGTTAACGATGTTGCTAAGTTTTTGCGGGCGACACAAATATCAACTTCATCAGCATTAACATCTCTACAGATCTCCAGAACTCTCTCGTGATTCCTAGTGGCTTCTTCGTGTTTACCTAACACGTCATATGTCAGACCTAGTCTGTTATGGGCCTTGGTTTGGGTTTGTTCTTCTGACAGTGAACATTCTAGCATACTTCTATAATACTGCAGCGCTAACTCTAAGTTGTATAGTTTAGCCCTATATAGATCACCTATCTGACAGTACAGGACACTCTGTTTCTCCTGGTCTGCCACCACTGCAGGCGTGTCCAGCTCAGCAAGGAGGGTGACTAACCGGGACTTGGCATCCTGAATATCTGAAGAGTAGGACGAGGGATATTAGATTGGAAATCGTTTTTCCTTGATGAGTCGTTATCTAAAGAAAACGAATGTGTGTGCTTTAGCCAAAAATAATTTAAGTGAAGCTAAAAGGGAAAAAGTGTCGTTTTATAGTATGAGTTTTGTTTTCCAATGATAGAATGAAAAAGAAATAAACAGTACAAGTTAGCAGTATATCAATTTTGATTACAAATACAGTATGAGTTGCATGGACCATTGCCAATTATATCAACTGAGCCTACCTGCAGATGTGTCCGGTTCAATGGGTCCTAATGTCTTCATCGGTTCCTCAATCAGCCTTTCCAGCTCCCTGATGTGCAGTGAGGCCAGTTCGGAGGTTTCACCACGGCCACGCACGTCTGTATCATCGCATGTTTCTGTCGTCCGTTGATGATCTGTGCATACAAACAGCAGCAATGGAAATGGATAGTTTTAAATACTTTAATCGACGCAATCAATATTCAAAACTTTTGGTCTGACTTACATCACAAATTATTCACGTTCTGGCAAGAATCAAATCAGTCATAACCCGACCCGGTAGTTATGGCTCCCATGAATGTTGAGTCGTTCCGGGCCGGGCTGTCGGCCTGTCCGCCTTAGCCTTGACCTCTTCTCCCCCCTAATGGCACCCATCGCGGGGTTATTTGTCGATTAAAGACGAAGTCACATCCACACAATCTGACCTGTGGCTATTTCCCCAGGAGAGTGTTCAGTAGAGATGATCTCCTTAACTTCTGTTTCTTCTGATTCTGTGTCTTCTGACGTGCTGTCACTTGTAGTAAGTGCTGCTGCACCGACTCTTGACTCGGTTGTTACTTGTTCGTCTTCTGATCCGTTGGCGTCGGGTGTCACGACTGTGGTTTTCTTCTCTGTGGGTTAGAAAATCAAGGGATGACGCGTTTTGCATTTGGATTGGTAATGATCTTTCAGCAGATGTGTGAGCGAGCGAGCGAGCGACTGACTCTGTGTGTGTGTGTGTGTGTGTGTGTGTGTGGTTGGATTACCGTTAAACTCTCAAGATTTTAAGATGTTAATATGACTACGATAATACCTCCTGGATTTGAACTAATTGTATTCTTCAGACTTACCTTTTATTTTGTGTTCTTGCTCAAGACGCTCGGCTTCTTCTGCCAACTCTCCCTTTCCGAGACATCTTAGAACCTGCACAAGGAACCCCAGATTTCCCCTTCCAATCGTTTTGTCGTCTGCTAACATGTTAAAGATTTCTAGCGGTGTTGCCTTTTCAGTTTTTGCTTTGCCAAGAATTTTATCAACAGCGAGTAAGGATCTAAGATCTCTAACTTCATCCTCTGTCAGATTGACAGAGATCTTGTAGTACAGCTGGGCCAGTCTGGAAAGTTGAGCCATGTCTGGTGTAGTCCTCAGCTGCCTTGCTTAATGCATCCAGCCTGAAAGACAAAATGATTGAATTTCAACTTAACAAGCATTGCATATACGAAATGATCATTTTATTACATTATCTACATTTGACTTAAGGCACCCCAAATACGTTTGGTGTCTTTACTACATCATGAAACACTAGGAGTTTCTGTATGATTTGATACAGTGTATGACCCTTAAACGGATGCCTTACGTAACCTTTTTTCACACATAAAGTGGCCGTATGTGCCATCAGCTGTGGAAGGTGTGTTTGGAGACCTTTGACCTACACCTCATGGCTGTCCCGTGACGGCGATTTTGATAAGGTGGTTTTCTCATTTTGTCATGTTTAGAAAACGGCATTAATCTTTAAAAAACATACATAGAAGAAAGAAACAAGCATATCAACGTGGCTTTAGGATTCACTGTAAGATTTAAGCATAGATTTGGAACATTTTGAACTGTTTTCCCCTTTTGTGTGTATCAACATGTGTATACGTGGTCGAATTAAGTCAACACAAGCATAGAGGTTACAGAGGCAGTGAACTTTAATTTGCACCGAGTCAAAATGCACTTAACGTTTGGTATTCAATACTCGCAAAAATACTTTATCCACACCTATGCGTAGGCTGTACGTCAGAAAATATTTACTTGTTTTGCCAAGGAATGTCTCATACCAGGTAGCGTTCCCTGTTGAAAACAAACGTTACATGGTTGTAGTTATATTTGCCAAGTTTATCTTTAGCCATTGGAGTCTTTGTAATGTATGTTTCGTCAAGCCTTGCTCCTCTTCCTACACTTTTGTTATTAGATTCTTGTAATTGCAAAGTTGTTTGTGCCAGAAGACACGTTTTCAAGATTTCAACGGAACATTGGTCTGCTGGTTAAAACTGCACAAACCTTTATGGAGTACATGTAGGTTGTAGTAATATCTACGCCGCCATCTTGGTATGTTTACTCACAGCAAACAGGTGCAAGTTATGGTTTACATATAAGGCTGGCACAGTAGTTACCAAGGACTTATAAAGTCTGTTAGATATTCCTTAAATTAAAACAAAGTTGTAAAGACAGTGCAAGACTATAGCTGCTTCATGATAGATTCAATGTAAGGAAAAACTGTTGTAGCTGTCCCCATAAATGCAGTAAATATGACAAATGCCAAAAAAATCAATCTTTTCACCACAAGATAAACAATTTCAGACGCTTAAATACTGAGCATATTTATAATGTCTTTTATAATTTATGTTGTCTATGGCCTTGATAAGTTACAGTAATCTATAGTTAAACAATGTCTAAGGCTAACACCTAATTTTATATGGCCAAATATTTGTAATAAAATAACAATATATACGGGTTGTCTTTAACACAACCAAATATTATCACCTTGCTTAGGTGTCAGTGTCTATCAGACACCTTATTCAGAGCTTCTGACTGGAGTTCTGCTTCTTGCCGCTATATGTATCCGATGTAGGTCTACATCGTGCAGTATCGTATTCCCTTAAATAATTTCATAAGGTTGGTGAATGATTGGAAGTTACTTATTCACAACCATTTGTTTAACAAGCGATGACGTTTCAAATACAGTTTGTCATCTTCATCGGGGCAATTGGGACTGGTATTGTAGTGTTGTAGCTTCTTTCTTGCAATAAACAAATACATCACGTGCAGCACAGTACCACTTTAACACTTGAGGTCAAACAAATCGATATGCCCCTCCCCCAGGTTACAGCGCCTGTACACATAGTCTCCACCAGACTAAAAGGGTATTAATTGGCCAGAGAAGTTAGCCGGCCATCGTGCAGGCCGATTGGATCCTCGATGGCCGGCTGCCTTCTCTTGCCAATTAACACCATTTTTAGACCGATTTCTACGATTTATTCAGCCTGCAAAAGGAGTCTGGTGGAAGACTACTACTACACCCCCCCCCCCACCCAGCAGCACTTTTCTTCGATAATATAGAACACTCCTTAACACATTGGACATTTCGGAAACGTAACGTGAGAGTGATTTACGATTTCTCTACTTTATATTAGTTATTACCAGAATTTTGTCTAAGAGTCAAACTTCAGGTCCCCAATGCATTTACTATAGATGTCGAATATCAGCCAGCTGCAGGCTGGAGTAGCTTGGCTGATATTCGACGTCGCCACCCTATTTTATTGCATTTAACACGAGTATGATGACAGGCGTCATTGTTAAAGCTTCTAACAAACAGACGACTCTAACAATGCTGGGGAAAGTTGTGAAACAACCTTTGACCCTTTACTTTGCACAGTTAGTTTTAGTCCTTTGAATGCTGTTAACAGAACAAACTGCAACATCCACAATAAAGTTAGTTAACAGTAATCAGTGTTACATGTACTTAGATGAGTAAGACGGTTGCCTTCCGTACTCACTTTTATAGTGAAGAAACCCGCTCCTTTTCCCACAGACGTCAGGTGCGGAACTCGGGCTGTTTTATGCACACGTCCCCTTTTCCTGAGGCATGCTGGGATATAAGCTAATTTTAACCTGGGATTTTTGTGAACTGATTAACCTTACTATGACGTCACCTGTTGTTTTAAAGGTTGCGTGGTGACGCTAAGTGTTGGCTCGTTGTGCTCTTCAGTCCCAGAGTGTTTGCAATGTCTTCATATTACCAGCTTGGGTCTTTTTGCATGAAAGTTTATCTGCGTTCTTGGTATAATACATTGTGACGAAAAGGCTAAAACTTAATGTCCAACACTAAATGAATTGTGACTTATCCAAATTTTTGGCTAACTCCGTCAGCCTTGTTCACGGAATTTACTTGTCTACTGTTGAATATACTTTGTAGAAGAGACACTTAACCGGTAATTAAATCACAAATGATGCCCAGTAGGTTTCACGTTATTGTATTTTCCACATCTTCTGACAGTTCAAGCATATTGCAGTCAGAGACATTAGGTCGCATTAAGGTATATATTAAGCAACAAAGCTTTTTTCACACGATATCTACTTTCCTTGTGGAACTAAGATGTATCCATGCATATTACATAAGCTTTTTTACCATGTTAGAAACTTTCATTTACGCTTTTACTTGTGTGTTTAAGTATTTTAGATGCCATAAGATGTTCGAGTATTTTAGATGCCATAAGATGTGAAACAATTACCCAAAAACAAAACAACAAACCCAACACTAAATATATATCCATACATCACACAACTGTCGACTTCATCTTTGGTGACTGTGATACGGTTAAAGCCCCTATGTAACAAGGGATGTGCATTTTGGGGAATAAACAGCTTTCCACACATGTAATTGTAGAAATTGCCTCATTTTTATCCAAGCGCCCATGAATTTGCGAAAACTAAGTGTTAAATCCACCAGCTCTACTCTAGTGCAAACTCGGCAGTGAGACCGGAAGTGACGTCACAGTAGGAACGCGAGCGTCATAGTTTAGCAGACGACAGGAACTGTCATGTAGTTTTTTGTCAGCCCAAGTTTTTTCGTCAGTATCTTTGTTTATCTTTGTTATTATAGAAATATGGTGCGTAGATGTGTAGCTTATGGTTGTTCTGGGACTACGAAATTAGGACTTAGTTTGCATAGTTTTCCAAGCAGCCCGCGGAGAAGGCGATTGTGGACCCAGTACGTACAGCGCCGTAGAAACAACTGGACGGGAGGGGCGAAAGCCGAACTGTGCAGTCGTCATTTTTCCAGCGACCAGTTTGTCGGCGGACTCGAGCGGGAATTCGGAATACGTAAACGCGTTCAGTTGAAGCCCACAGCCGTGCCGGATGTACATGCGTTTGACGAAAGACCGGCTGAGAGTGGGGCGTCGTCTGCTGTAAGCGGCTCACGTACGGCGTTCGAAAAACGCAGACGACAACAGGTAACGTTCTGTGAATACTCTTGTGACACAACATAAACTCTTGGCAGATCAGGAGTGACGATATAGATGTAGATATCTTCAGAATTAGGAGCCGCCTCGTTTACTTTCCGCTTTAGCTAACGTATTATTATGGGCGTGGGGTGGGAGGGGGGCGCCGGCGAAAATACGTAAACATACATAGCTTGTACGCGGCTCTTCCACAAGTCACGCAGGCCCCTTTTGCAGTGAGTTTTTAAAATATATAGTGCTGGACTTCGATATTTATGTACCGTACATATCTGTAGCGTCAGTCTTTATATCTCTTGCTGGACTCTTACTAGTAAATTGTTTGACATGTATCATATAAATTGCCGTACAATGCAAATACATGTAATACATTTACTTTTCACACAGATCATTGCAGACCTGTTGGAACAAAGTGTACAGGTATGTTGTATTGGTTTTGTTTAGGTATTACTTTAAATTTGTAATTTTTTAATTTAGTTTACTAAAGTGTAAAGAAAAACTGT